>NC_140165.1:294542467-294597467 GCF_963971535.1 Notolepis coatsorum
AACAAATGGATCTTGTTCTCCAAATAAATAAATAAATAAATAAAGTTGCGATACGTGGACCGAGAATCACAACAACAAAGGGTTGAGGAATCTGAACTGACACAGGCATGGGAACCATAATTGATAATACGTCAATTATGATCACACGTGATAATAGTCTGTCATACTGGAGAGGAAAGTGACTGTGGCCGCTTGAATAACGTTCTGCAGAATCACTGGCAACATCCCAGACTGTGAAATGATGCATTGTAATGCAAATCGCATATAATGATGCCCGTTTTCAAGTGGCCCAGAAGACACTGTGATCTAATGGATGAATACATTTAACACAAAGATCCTTTCTATCAGTCCAGAATTTACTTGATTTATTTTTTAATATTTGTCCAGGTAAAACATAATTTAAGATAAGAAAAGGCTACAATGGCAGGAGCACACAATTGGTATTTAGCTTCACACCAGACAAAAAAAGAGAGATAACAAAAGAATAACAAACAATAATAAAATATTGTATAATTCAAACCAGTAAGCGCCATTGTGTGTGTGTTTGACAGTGAGCGAGAGAGAGATAGAGAGAGAGAGAGACGTAGCATTTCCTAGCAATGCATGTTGAAGTTAATTCACAATCACAATTTCAAAAGGTAACATCTTCCAAACAGCTTCTTACTGTAAACGTTTTACAACACTGATAACTATAAAGGACTTGAATACAATTCTGTAAGAGAAACACTGATTTCCACAAGCTTTTATTTAATTTTTTGAAACACTGAAACTGCACTATGATGATGTTATTTATAGACACGCTGCTGCTTCCACTCTTAACACTTTCAGCGCCAATCACGTAATATTACGTGTTTGCTCGTCAACCGTTGAGCGCCAAAAACGTAATAATATTACGTTTTTAGATCGTTTTTTTTTCTTTTCGATTTTAATATCCTATACACTCTCACGGACCTCGGTGTTACCATTGGAACTCATTCTGAGATCTCGAGAGTGCAATGCCGGCAGAATCCTGCTAGGTGGCAGTATCGCCTACCCTTTGAAACCTTATTTCACACTCTGTGTTACATTTTATATGATCCGGGTGGAGAATTTGGACCTGTCCAAACGGTTCATCCGAGCACCTTGGAACGCGTTCAGCACATTTGATGCATATTTTGTACCATTTCATGTCAGGGACCCGATAGACATCAATACTGGAAATCGCGATCAGACAATTGGAATATTCATTTTGGGATACCTCCTAGTAAAGGTAAGGACTATATGACATCAATCCTACTTTGATCCAACAATGACTTCACATCGATCACAACGATCAACGTATGTAGTATTCAAAACGTATGCCGTTGCTGACGATCAGAGCATCAAAAAACGACCCCCCCCCCCCCCCTTTGATGCATTCATGATGAAACATAATACCTATTATATACCTTTGATTTTGAAATAGTAACGTGTCCAGGCGAGCAATGCGAACGACTTTAGCAAAATTCACATAGCGCTCCATAACGCAGCTTCCAGGAATGAGCCCGGATCACTCTGAAACTATACAATATTCATGTTGAACGAGAGATAGTGACTGTCAAATGAGCCACAGTATTGTCTCCATAGCTATAATATAGAATATAGCTCTGCAAATATAGTTCTGAGCTTGGAAGGTCCTTGTAATGCTCCTGACTCATGGAACATCCTTCAACGCACTTTAAAGATCAGTACTCTTCCAACCTACAGTAGGCACAGTTTAGAACCACGATCACCAATCACTGTGCACCAGTCTGTATCTTTGTTTTCGTCTTTGTTTTTATCTTGTTGTGTAAGTAACTACTTTTAATCTTGTTTTATTTATTTGAACTGTTACTTGTCATCATTGGAATTGAGAGAAAGCTCAATGATTCTACAAGAATAAATAAAGGTTTGATGATGATGATGATGATGATGATGATGATGATGATGATGATGATGATGATGATGTTGATGATGAAACATTGAGATCTTTCTACTTCCAAAATCTCAGACACCCAAACACTTTTTTGGATGGATTAGGCTTCTCACAGTGTGTGTAGTTCCTTTAAAGCTACTTCCACTCTTCATCTGATAAGATTACTGTAATCCAGTCCAACTCCAAAACTCTTCGTCTTTTTAAGTTTTAGAGTTGGCCAGGATCACGTTCCTGGTGTTGATAAAACATACATGTGTGTATGTGTGTATTCTGAATGACAATTAAAAAGTTGGCAATATTATCAGCTAATGGGCGCCTGTGCACACAAGGGTCATGTCATGATATTTTTGCTCAGCATTCATAATAAATAAACGATTACTGTCGGGTGATTTTCAGACATGTTTATCTGTAATAAAAAAAAGCATGTTTTCCAAGATTATGAACAAAGTACAATATTCCTGTATAAAGAAAATATTAAAGGTGCTATAGATACAATTGTCGAGTAGAGGTGGGACAATACATTGATCCAGATCGATATATCGATCTATTATCAATGATCAAATAGGATCGATGCAACGTAAAAAGATATATTTATATTGCGATACTCTTATTTTGAAAATCCCCTGGTGAGCATATCCGCCCGGCCGCAACAACAACAGTAGCCCCGCGTCTGTAGACATTACAGCAGGGCTCCAGAGTCCGCCTATTTTGCGACCAGAAATAAGTCCCTGCTGTTTTTTTTCCAAATGCATCTAACATGCTTTGCATCCTCGCCATTCCTTTATGCCCACGTTGCGTTAAAGACCGAAATTAACGTTACGTTAATTACGTTAAGCGTAAGCTAACTAAGTTAAGCTGATCAGAGCCATAGAGAGAACAGCAGAGTGGGGACTTGGGAGGGGAGGGGGGGGGGGGGGGGGCATTCTCCCTGTGTGTGTCTGCGTTTGGAAAGAGGGGTTTTAGGTTGCGTGTTGTGAGTTCCAAAAATTTTTACTTAAAGTTTAAAGCTCAATTTATCAAAACGTGGCACTTTACAGTGAACAGGAGGTCTATTTGTATTAAAAACAATAGATTGTCTTTCATTTAAATGTCTGGAAGAGCTAAAAAATAACAATGTCAAATGATATTTCCGTTGCCTTTTTTGAGTTGATCTAAATGTTACTGATTGTGTTAAATGGGCATATAATATCGTCTCATATCGATCGCAGGCACCTGAATCGAATCGAATCGTATCGTATCGTGGCAGACTTTGTGATATCGGCAAATATCGTATCGTTGTCCAAATAATCAATATCGTATCGTGATGAAACTGGTGATTCCCACCCCTATTGTCGAGTAATATATTTTTTAATAATACATCCACAGAGCTTTTAGAAAGGTGTGGAATAAAAGTATTGCTTTCCCCCCACAAAATGAATAATGATTAATGAATTTATCGTTTAAAACAAAGCCTACAATGAATGTTGTTGTTTACATGTTGCGTGCATGTAGCTCCTCCCTACTTCCAATTCCCTCATGTGGAATGCACCTCTTTCAACCTTTATCCAAACTTGAGGGTCACTGAGGTTAATTGTTTATAGTGAGTAAACAATTAACTCATTCAGCGTCAATCACGAAAAAAGTCGGGTTATCTCGCCAGCGGTTGAGCGCCAAACTTGAGAAAAGTCTGGCTTTTTCCTTTGATCCCCGTTCTACACAGTCCCCCGGAGCCTCCTGGCATAACGTTGGAATTGCAATGACGATCGAAATCCGGCAGGTGGCAGTATCGCCTATCTTATGAAAATCATGGGCCAGCTATTAGTGTGTTATTAGTGCCGGCCCCACAGCCCCAAAACAACTAGGTAGTCGTTGTGAGCAGCAGTGAGCAGAACATGTTCGAGAATCGCGATCGCCTAGAGCGAACTATTGGATATTATGAAAAAGACTAAATGGATTATATGGATGATGATTATGGACGATAAGGTGCGTTTGTTGGACTAAGCACTACTGGTCAAATGTAAAACAACTATAACCAAATCGACCGATGAGGAAACCTATTCGGCGCCATGGTATAGTCTGACCCGAGCACACAATAGTAACCTGGCTGCAATGCAATGGCAAGCGAAGTATTGGATATATGATGGAGAAGACAAAACGGATTATGGATGATGATTATGGACGATAAGGTGCGTTTCCACCAGACTATGATGTTGGACTATGTTGGATCAAGCACTACTGGTAAAATGTAAAACAACTATAACCAAATCGACTGATGAAGAAACCTATTCGGCTCCGTGATATAGTCTGGCCCGAGCAGATGAAGTAGTAGACGGATGAAGGCTATATGTGTTGATCCTGTTCTGATTCAAGACACGTTACTTTGGACTCAACGTGAGACATGGAGTACATCTAAAACAAAGGTAACGTCTTTTTTCCCCCTGTACTTTACCGAAACGTTTATATGATCGCTGTTTCGGATAAACAACACCCCCCCCCCCTTTCCCCGGCATTGTGAAGAAACAAGGCCATGTGTTTACCTTTGACCTGGAAATAATGTGTCTCAGGTGAGCAAAAAACATGATTTACGCATACCCGCAGACTCTGACTCCATATTGTTAGCTTTATGCATGCTATCTTGCTCGGTTGCTCCTCTATATTTATGCCAGTTTCCCATGTTTACTGTGAGCAATTATGTTTGATTGACAGCCAGTATCCACTTTGTTGGCTGTTGACAGTCTGGACTGACATCAAACACTATAGCCTAGATGAGCCAGGAGTCTCCCGACAATATTCAACATGTTTAAATTCATCCCAAAAGTGGGAAGAGGAACAGTTAACATGAATTGGCTGCATTCTTTTAACAATAGGCCTTGTGAAATAAAGTGTGGGAGCCTGGGACCGGATGTGCCAGGGCAGGCCTCCGCTTGGTAATGTATCACTGGAAACAACTGAAACATGTGCAACTGTGTGTGTGTGTGTGTGTGTGTGTGTGTGTGTGTGTGTGTGTGTGTGTGTGTGTGTGTGTGTGTGTGTGTGTGTGTGTGTGTGTGTGTGTGTGTGTGTGAGAGAGAGAGAGAGAGAGAGAGAGAGAGAGAGAGAGAGAGAGAGAGAGAGAGAGAGAGAGAGAGGAACATGGCGGTATGCAATAATTGTCCAAGAATCACACGTCTCTCTTTACCAGTGTGAGAACACGGTGTACCCGCGTGAGCGTTTTTTTTTGTCGCAGAGGTCATTTCAAATAATGTCCCCATGAAATTAGAAACATTTTATTTCCAAGGTAATTTCACTCAACTAGCAGGCTGTCATTTTAAATGACCTGTGCCACAATTTTTACTGTTGAAAATATAGTCAAATGGACTACATTCCATTACACAAAATACAACCATCAGTCAAATGTGTTTAGTTTCTGAGAGAACATAAAAAAATTAAATAAAAAAAAAGAATTTAATTACATCTATGGCAAAACCCCAATCAGCCGCATTTTGCCTAAACGACTCAATAGCAGACTGAAGTGACAGGCATGGGTTGCCAAGCAGAAAGGTGTAAAAGGGACTAATTTGGTAAAAGTTAATGGAGCCCCAGACATTTTGAAATGTCCAGCTACTTTCAAGACTCAGGACTAATTGGAAATGAATGTCTGGTGTGTATTACACTGTGAGATTAGGAGGACCGAAAGGTGTCCACCAGAGGTTTTTATGACAAACAATAATAATAATTAGAAGAAGAAGAAGAAGAAGAAGAAGAAGAAGAAGAAGAAGAAGAAGAAGAAGAAGAAGAAGAAGAAGAAGAAGAAGAAGAAGAAGAAGAAGAAGAAGAAGAAGAAGAAGAAGAAGAAGAAGAAGAAGGAGGCCAATAGAATAAGTTATCTTTTAATCAACCATTATGGCACATAGGGCTGCAACGTCGACATAATCGACGACGTCGATCATAAAGACTCGACGACGTCGATCATAAAGACTCGTCGACGCCGAATTTTTGCGTCGATGCGTCGTATATATATTTTTTTTATAATAATTTTTTTCCCACTACCTATCTTTGTGAAAGTGGCTTCTCAGCTCTGGTCCAGCTGAAGACAAAGCAGAGGAACAGATTGGACATTGAGCATGACCTCAGAGTTGCTTTGTCTACCATCACCCCAGACTTTGAGACTCTTGCCAGGAGCAAACAACATCCCCAGTTATCCCATTAGTTCCCTGTGATGTTAAGCTAAGAAGTCTGCTAAGAAGGATATATTATTTTTTATTATTATTATTATTATTATTATTATTATTATTATTATTATTATTATTATTATTATTATTATTATTATTATTATTATTATTATTATTATTATTATTATTATTATTATTATTATTATTATTATTATTATTATTATTATTATTATTATTATTATTATTATTATTATTGTAACTGAGGGGTACAATTCCCTGACTGTATTACTAGATATGATACTTACTACCACTACCTTTGTACTTAATATTCGGCCACCCAGTACACGGCATAAATATATTATAATGAACACTCTCACGTAGATGAAACGGATCCAACACAAATGTACGAATTAGAAACAGGTCTTTATTTCCTACACAGCGATGGTGTGTAGAATAAGCACTTAATCACTTAATTACATTTATGAATTGAAATAGTATGCACTTTTATGGCAAGGAGTATTCGTCGGTATATCAATAGATAATGTCCAATCTCTGAAGGCGCAGGTGGTAAATATACGACCTGGAATAGTTAAGGAATAACAGCAATGATACTTTAATGATTATAGGCTGGATACACTAGAGGGGGTTAATCCGGTCGCTTGTAAGCCGACAGGAGTAGGAGGGGGGGGGGGGGTAGAATCCAGCTGCCTCGTCCGGCCAAGGGTATCCCAGGTGAACCCACTGTAGTGCCGTTCAATGCGCCGGCGATCCTTGGACCACAGATGAAAGCAGGTGGACTCTTTGTGGGCCGGCTCTCTCCGGTCCACGGGGGAGAGATGTGGAGAGACCTCGTCTTGCAGAGCGTCTCCTCACCTTGCGTCCTCTCCAGGGGGGGGGGGTTCCAACACACGGTAGTGTCGGGGGTCTTTATCCATAGAATAATCAAAGTATCCAAAGCATAATCCGTGCCTGGGAAGGCGGGCTGTCGTCGGTAGAATAATCCGGTATACAGGTCCACTCGCTCGTCGGCTCTGGGGCTCCTCGGGTGCAGCTTCACATAGGGTCAACCACCCTGGGTAAGCAGCCAGTTCTCTGCCCGAAACGATGGGGTACTGACTACGGTAGTATTCTCACCGCACGAAGCACTATATATTAACAGACTATTATTAGCTTAATAGACTACGTCCAACTCGACGATATAGTGCCAAATATGACTATTCAAATATTAATATACACGATGTCTCAATACCGATGGTAGGCCGAACTTGGCCTTACTCCCACACGTGGCATCGCGGGGAGGCTTTACGTCTGTGACTCTATTGGAGGGTAAGAAACTGGACTGAAAAGAAAGTCCTACTTTAGTAGCGCAGTATATATACGCACTATGAACAAATAGTCCCATTAGTGGTGCGGTAGCCAAATTCCTACGCGGAACTAGGACTTGTTCGTACATGTCGAGCGGTACGTTTGAACTGGGTCTGAGGGGTATGGCAGCCTGGCACCAAGGTCTCGACCAATAGTAGAATGGAGACTATTATGGGATGTTCAGTAGGCTAGAATGGATATTCAATGCATATTGTACAAGGAATATACAAGGGATATCAGGGAATATTAGAGAATATACAAATACAATTAAATATATATATATACATAAATATATATATTCGGTTTAATCTGGCCCTTCACAACAATTATTATTATTATTATTATTATTATTATTATTATTATTATTATTATTATTATTATTATTATTATTATTATTATTATTATTATTATTATTATTATTATTATTATTATTATTATTATAATTATTTTATTTCATTGTGTTTTAGCCCTAGTTGCACTTTTGTTGCAACCCCAGTTATCCAATTAGTTCCCCCAAACTTACTGTCGGTCTGTTATGTTAAGCTAAGAAGTCTGCTAAGAGCCCGGAAAAGGAGCCGCGCCCACAGGAAGCAGAGATGGAGGGTGTGACAGAAATAATCGTTAGATTAGTCGACTAATCGAAAAAACAATCGACAGATTAGTCGACTACCAAAATAATCGTTAGTTGCAGCCCTAAGCACAGGAGTCTTTCATGGAAAATCTATTATGGGAAACGGTTCCTTTAGAAGGTTTTATTTTCAAAAACTCCCTCTCTCACTTTTGTAAGGATCTTCAGATGGAAAAAGTTCTGCCTATCTACGAATGCATTTGGAAACCTACCCTACCGAAGGCGCTAGTGGGTGCCCCGTCTACCTGTCGGGAGGGGCTGCCCACTAATCAGGGGTAAACAAAATTCCTCACCCTTGGGGGTGTGGAAGTATAGAAAAATGTCTGCACTATTGTATAGGATTGGCTGGCTGGTAGGTAGACTACTGTTCAGGAGCCAATGGCTGTTTATGGCCCTTTCAGATACTGTGACGTGACAATGGCACCACTGTGGCTCTAAAACCCATTATGTCCAATGGCTGGCACCGCGCCACAGCAGCTTTTCGCTGGGCGCTGCATGCCATTATGATCCCCGCGCCTCCAATAGAAACGAAAGGCAGCCAGCCAGGCAGAGGAAGGAAAGTTGATACCGGCACTATCAAAATGTCCTGATTTCTACACATTACAATGCCAGATATGTTTAAACAATGCAATGTAGATTATGTTAGTATCTACAGTTCTAAAACCCTGCCCATTTTGCGTTCTCCTCTGTGCTGTCGAGCCGGCTGTGCGCTGAAGCTAGCTAAGCTCAAATCGCGTCCCATCTGAAACCCCCATTACCCACAGTGCTGGTAGCGCTCCGCTAACTCGTCTAGAGATACATTCATATCTATGGTTTCGTAGAGTTCAGTTTGAGGGTTAGGGCCTCACATTCATTCAGACTGTCATCCCTGGTGCTGAACATTTAATAGAGAACCTCAATGATAACTTCTTAATTTGTGACTCATTGTGTGGTATGTCCTGTCTTATGAAACTAATTAGGTCATTTGCTCCATTACAGACGTTGTTTGGAGATTAAGTTGCTCCGACCCATCTGGCTAATGGCTTGGTAGGGTCTCAACTCCTATTAAAATATCTGCCACTGAGGACAATGAAATATATTGAGTCCTATTATTGTCATAATCTAATTACTCAAAACACCACATGACTATCATTTTCCTCCAAATCCCCTTTCATTTCAGCTGCACACTATAAACCTGAGGACTCCTGAGGAAACTAATGGAGTCTTTATACTGGAAGTATATAACCTGTTCATATGCAGCCCATTCATGTTTTATTCCTAATAGAACATTGACATGATGAACTGTACAGGTACATTTTTTGCAATGTTTGAAGAAGATCCAAATCGTTTGGTTTTGAGTGTGAACGTCACCATGTGTGTTTGTACATGACACACACAACATACCGCAGTTAGATGATTGGATGATGGGTAACAATATTGTTCTCAGCTGTAGTCGAGACCGCCTGAAGCGAAGGCAGAGTCCTCCAGACCATGAGTTTATGGGTCCGAGACCAAGTTGAGGAAGACAGAGAGACCGGGGCTGAGACGAGTCAAGAAAGACATTTTAAAAAACAAAGGTAAAAAAAAGTTCTAATAAAAAAAGTTATTTGACCACAATACAATTAGATCGTGTGTGTGTGTGTGTGTGTGTGTGTGTGTGTGTGTGTGTGTGTGTGTGTGTGTGTGTGTGTGTGTGTGTGTGTGTGTGTGTGTGTGTGTGTGTGTGTGTGTGTGTGTGTGTCTCCAACTACAAACCTCTAACAATTCTGTCGGTCACCACTGTGAGAAAGTGAGGATCCGATCATGATGATAGCCAGGAGGGTCATTCAGGGTGCGATCTGCTAGGAGGGATGGTTAGGATTTCCCTACCTCTGCTATTCACGTCCCTACCTCTGGACGTTAATTTATATCGCCGGTTAGGATACGATCTATTCCCCCTTCTGGTATTCTATAATAAACTGTTCATTCTTGCATTGAATTAAATACATGCATTTCTCCAGTGCCTCCTCTCTCCAAGAAGCTAATGTAATGCGAGCTGTGTTGTTGGCCACAGTTTGAGTACAGCCCAGCACTTTCAGTTTCCCTGGCTTCTGAGCTACAGCTGAAGATGCGCTCTGACCGGCGTGTGAATGGACCAGAGAATTTGATGCAACGTGGATAAGAGTGCGTCAAAGCGAATTTATCTCTGATATGCCAAGTTTTATTATACATTTTTTTTTAACAATAAATATAAATTCCTCAAAGGGGCCTATAGCGTTTCTATCCAAAGCACTACACATTCATACATTCACACACTGACGGCGGAGGCAACCATGCAAGGTGCCAACCTGCTCATCGGGAGCAGTTAGGGGTTAAGTGTCTTGCTCAAGGACACTTCCACATGCTGCCCAGGAGGAGCGGGAATCAAAATGGGAACATTCTGATTACCAGACGACTGCTCTACCTCCCGAGCCATTGTCGACGCCCAGTAAGAGACACAGTTTCTATCAGCCTACAATTCATGTTCTGTCCGGCAGTCTTTCTGCTGCTCAGCCATTTGGATAAGTTATACATGTACTGTAGCACATCTCTGGGAAACACCAGATTCCAAGAGGTCCCTCTGCATTATTGCACGTGGGAAACACAACTTTCACAATTTGTTGATGAAATTAGTCAAAAAAATCCACGATTCTTGAGTAAGCATGTCTTTAGTGGAGAACAGCCCTAACGGAACGTAAACCAAATGCGTCCACATTTTTATAGGATTCTATCACATTTTCATAACAATAGCACCCTGCGCCGTTTTCATTGAGGTTTCTTACAAATTAACGATGCTCTATGTTGTCCTTTATATGCCGATTATCATTAGAATCTTAAATTGTACCATATGTCCCCCTTTAGACAACTGTAACGCTACCAGCGCACTTCTGTTAAGATAATTAGTTTACCATTCACGGTCGCTATACCGAGGTTGCAGTAATAGTTTACCGCTGTTCAGATCACGTCGAAGAATATACACACATCCCAGTGACCTGCGACCTGTGCTAACGCTCTTGGGAAATGCAGTGTTGTAGTTTTTAACATTTTCACCTTTTAATTTTAAACCAATGCTGCCATCTACTGACAACAGAAAGTGTTGTCTAATCGTCACCTTGAGAGCCACTTCCGTATACAGCGTCGCCCCAAACGCATTCTAGAGATTCCCACTTTTTACTGGGAGTGGGGCGTGGCCGTATTTGGTCCCAGACAATAAGAGTGGCTGCAATTGGTCACAGTGACGTTACATCAACGAACCAATAGGCTACAGTGTAAGAAATTAAATACAACTGGCAGCAGGTAATCAATAATTTGTAAAGGAACACATACGTTCTTGACCATAGTGTCTCGGAGTCTTTGTAAGATGGATGACTGGGAACCAAGGTGTACAGGGTCAATGTATAATTGCTTAGATGGATTTATTTTTAATATCTATTTCCCTCTCAATTTAAGTGGATCCCCTACTCAAGAGTCCCCCGGGGAACGGAAAAGAGTCTCCCGTTGAAAATCGTGTAGGGGTTCTGCATGAAGGACAAGCCAAGTACACAAGAAGCGGCTAAGCTGCACTTTCTGCCAAGGCCGCCGCGGGCCCAGCCCAGACCACTGATACCACTCACTCGCTCGCCCGCTTGAGACTCGCCTGAATCCAGGACAACGTTGATGCGACCCCGCAACAAGAATCCCTGGCTTAATTTATTTATAGGGTTGTTTTCAGGATGAAAAGAAAAGATGAGTAAAAGAAGACTGTTTGGTAAGAAAAGGTTTCAGGCGGGGGGCTGGTGGCTCAGCGGGTTGCACGGCGCACCGTGCAATCGCAATGTTCTGGGTTCCACTTCGGACCTTCGTTGACCGGTGTGTTGAATGGACCAGAGAATTTCATGAAATTCTTTTTTTAACATCCTCTTCGTCAGAAGGCTCTAAGCAGTGAGGTCCAGCGAGAAATATAAATGACTAAAAAGGCCTATATGGAGCACTGCACTCTCCATGGTGCTGAAAACATTGTCTCAGATTTACAAAATGTATGTTTAGGGAGTGGTAGGCGTCCAGTAACAAAGACAAATCAGCCTACAATTTATGTTCTGTTCGGCAGTGTTTCTGCTGCTTAGCCATTTGTATGAGTTGTAATTTTACTAATATTCTAATTTAAGATAAGATAAGTTATTCCTTTATTTATCCCCTTGGGGAAATGCAGGCATCATAGCAGTATGGGGGAGGGGAGATACAGGTAGTAGAATACATGATACAGGTCATACAATTATAGTACACGAGAAGTAAAAATGTAAATAGAATAAAAATAGGCAGCGTAAACAATATAACAATATAATTAACTACGGACATGCGCATATGGGCAAGTAGGCAGTGTAAAAAAAGGTCAAGGTGCAAGATGAGGGTATGTATGCCCTCTCAGTTATATTTGCCCTTGTTATTATTTAATGCCAAAGCTCGATATTTCTACTATGAATCGAGGTCCAAATAAAACATTGCACCTGAAACTAATGTAAATCAATATGCATTTGTAAACACACTAATGAACACTAATGAACTAAATGAATCTGTTTGATGAAATCAAGTTTTTGTACTATAGAGAGAGGTGAGGTTCCTCACCTCACCTGAGGCGAAACCCAATACGCAAATTCCTTTTTGTCGGGGCGGGAGCCTAGGAATGATCTCTGAGTCATCTCAGAGAGACGCAAAGTCATGAATATTCAGGAGAATACAAGCAGAACAAACAAGGGTATTTTTTATTAGCACGTCGGGTACACAGAGTGACACCTGGTTGCCCCCCCCCCCCCCCCCCCCCCCCTTGCGTCGTAAACCGTCAGTCTGATCAAAAACCAATGACTGAATGGTTCCATCGTCGTTGATTGAATTGAAAGGGAATTATATAAATTCCTTTTCAATTCAATCAATTCAAAATGTAAGGGTTCGCTCGCTGTACACACTGAAGATCCGGTGGCATTTGATTACTAGCCCTCTCTGTGCCATAACAGCCCCCCAGATGTTTCAGTGACCCCCTACGGCTCCGGTGGGCTCGGCAGAGGAGCCCCCTGGGCCCCCAGCCTTCTGTGCACCTCTCAGCTCAGCCCTCCCCCTCCTCCTTCCAGCCTGCTCTGCCCTGCTCTATATATATATACAGGCCGGTGACAAATTACAAGGAGAAACCAACATAATGGACTGGACTGCATTTATATAGCGCTTTTATCCAAAGCGCTTTACAACCTATGCCTCACATTCACCCATTCACTCACACTGGGGAGACAGCAGTCGACCTCTGGTAATCCAGAGGTTCCCGGTTAGATTCCTGCTCCTCCCCGGCAGCGTGTTAAAATGTCCTTGAACAAGACACTTAACTCCTAATTGCTCTTGTTGAGCAGGTCGGCACCTTGCCTGGTTGCCTGAATATTTTCCGCAACAAAGTTAGTCTTTCCGCGTCTCTGATTGGCCAGGTCATGTGACATGTACGGGGACCGCACGTTTTTGGATGGTTAAGCTTAGGCGCTCTTTCGAAGTTGGTTAAGGTTAGAGTTTGTCTTAGAGCAGGGCGATAGAACGCCTGCCCTGATTCCAAACTCTAACCTTAACAGACTGCGAAAGAGTCGCCTAAGCTTAACCAGTGATAAACTAGGCGTTAGGTAGTTTGCAGGCTGTTCGACCCGGAAATAGGCGCAGAACTTGCCGTCCCACGATTGGCGCACATGTCACATGACCTGGCCAATCAGAGCGCAAAACTCGAACGCGGAAACACAAGTTTGTTGTGGAAAGTATAGACGCTGCCTGGTTGCCTCCGCCGTCGGTGTGTGAATGTGTGAGTGAATGGGTCAAATGTGAGGAACAAATTGTAAAGTGCTTAGGATATAAATGCACCATTTACCATTTACCCTTTACCATTTACACCGACGGCAGAGGCAACCATGTAATGTACCAACATGCTCATCGGGAGCAGTTAGGGGTTAAGTGTCTTGCTCAAGGACACTTCGACACGTTGCCCGGGAGGAGCTGGAACCAAACCGGGAACCTTACCGATTACCAGATGACTTCTCTACCTCCTGAGCCACTGTCGCCTACTGTGCCTTAGTAAGGTGTTGGGCCACCTCGCACGGTGCCTCTCTGCAACTCTAACGGAGGGATGGAACACGGTTCTTCTAAAAGATATGACCTCGTTTGGCATGTTGATTATGGTGGTGGAGAGCGCCACTGAGAAGGCCATAATTTATAGCATTATGATTCACATCATTTTCATGTGGATGGGGGGCATTGTCGTCCTGGAAGACACCACTCCCATCAGGAAAGAAATGTTTCCTCATGGGATAAAGGTGATCACTCAGAATAACTTTGTATTGATTTGTAGTGACCTTTCCATCTATGGGGACAAGTAGATGCCCCCCCCCCCCAACACACACACACACACACACACACACACACACACACACACACACACACACACACACACACACACACACACACACACACACACACACACACACACACACACACACACACACACACACACACACACACACACACACACACACACACACACACACACACACACACACACACACACACACACACACACACACACACACACACACTCACACAGCATAATCAATTCTTACAGACCAGCCAATAATTATGAGGACATTTGTAAAAAATGTAATGGGAAATAAATAGAAATGCAACTATGAATCATTGTAGGCCTAACCTGATTACTTCCTCCCTCCCTTCACATCTGCTGAGGAAGAAGAAGGAACACAAGGATGTGATGTACAGTATGGCTGCTGCTTCCCACACGGACTGATGTACAGACGCTGATGTCTGTGTTTGTTTTTGGTCTCCAGTCCACTTTGTATCCCTTGTTTGTGTTGAATTAAAACTTGAATGCCGTGCAGCGTGCTACAGCGGGAGCTGGTTGCTGACAGGGGCTGAGATTGAGCTTCTCCTGCAGATAAAGTACGAGGGTTAACTTGGAGCTGAGGGTAGGCCTGTCCCGTCATGTTTGTGGCCCTTGTTATAATGGATCTATCTCAAACCCCGCCCTCTTGTCTTGTTCCTCCAATCAAAGATTGTCAGAGGAAAGCGAAGTTGGAGGAACAGGAAAAGAGGGCGGTTTGAGATAGATCAATTGCCACAGTCAACATACTCTGGCTTCTAAAATGAGCTGTTTTCTGGGACAATATATAGGCCTATAAAACATACATATTCTTAATGACCAATTCTAAATGGATCACAAAGCTATCACCATATTGGTATAATATAATAATTGTAGCAATCACAGGAAAGGTAACGCTTTCCCCTATCATATGCAGGAGTATCACCACAATGACAAGAGTATTCTTATCTGAAGATAAGTCACTGATATAACTGCATACTAGGGGTGTAACGATGCATCGATTCATCGAAATGCACCGATTCTAATGTGACGATTCAACTGGATCGATTTGAAAATGTTAGAATCGAGTTTAATCGAAATTAATCGAAAACTATTTCTTTTTGTGTATTGTTTTTATTTACCTATAGTCCATTCATGCTGAGTGAATCAGTTCCCCCAGCCACATTTGTGTATTCAAAATCTTTTGGGGAATTATCTGATAGAAGATTTATCGAAAATGTATATAATCGAATCGAATCGAATCGTGGTCAAATGAAGAGATTTCATGATCCATTGAATCGTTGCCTGAATAATCATAATCGAAATTAATCGTTGTGAGGTCGCATCGTTACACCCCTACTGCATACTGACAAATAATAAGTCATTTTCTGTTCAAACCTGTAGTTACACATCAGACAATTAATTAATGTATTAGCTGCACTAGAACTGCAACAGAACAATAAAATAATAGAGTTCTACTGTTTGAGAACCGTGCGCTTCCCAGAACCGTTATTCTGAAAAGGTGAAATAGTGGTAAGCGCCCAGAACAGTTTGCTCACTAAGGAGATGAAAAGTACTAAAAGTGTAAAACTTATTTTTGGCATTGGTTAGAAGTAAGCTGGGATTGTACGACTTCTACAGTAGGTGCCTTTCCAGTGCCATTGCTGCAAGGGATTGGAGCGCGGTAAAGACTTGGGATGAGATTTGGTTTAGCACGCCCTCCACACAGAAGACATGTTTGCAGAGACCACTCTGTAAGCGTCCATCCAAGTTATCAATAGTGACACACAGTTGTCTCGATTAGATGCTAAGGCGTTCCACGGATTACATTAATAAAGTAAAGTCATGCAAACCCCCGCCGTTGATTATGAATACATAAAAATTAAATCAACACTTTTCAACTCATTTCAATGTAAACACAAATATGCCTTAACGCACTTGAACCAGTGTTAGGAATGGAACTCTTGTGAAGAACACTTAGAAAGAATTCAACAGTCTACAGCATGCCTCGGCATCATTTCAAGTAATCACAAAAGGTTTGTTTTTATCTGAATCATTTCTTAGATGAGAGGCTAGATTTTTACTTTTAGAGTTTATAGCGAGCTGGTCTGATTGGATTTGTACTCTGGCTGTAGTGACACTGACTTCCTGAAATTGCTAAGGATTTTAGCTACTAGTGCAGTGCCCGTTCAGAAAGGGCCGATTGCTTGGCCCCTGGTATTGCTGCTTGTAGCTTTCTCAGGAACCGCTCATCCAATCAAGTTCACACTCGACACTGCACTTTCTTGGGCCGTCAGCAGTATACCCACCTAGTGTGAAGCCGATTGGATGAGCAGTTCCCGAGGAACTAAAAGGACAGACAGACAGAGATTCCTTCTATTTTAGTTAGATATCTTACGAGAGCTCTCCAAGTGTGATTTCTGATGATTTTTGGTCAAACTGAGAGCTGGAAAGAGATAAAGCTGCAGACTTTAACACAAAGTTTGAGTTTGCTCAGCCCCCCTGACTATAACAGGCCCTTCTATTTCAACCTCCTACAATCAGGTAAGACAGATATCATCTGTCTGCAGGCCCTAAGTACAATCAATATTATATTACAATCAACTGCACTCATGTTTGCTATAGGAGACAGTGTTAGTGGTAAAAGAAGAAAGACAATAATCAAAAACCTGATCACATGAGACACTGCTTCTCATAGTCGTGTGGACTCAGAAGACATTTCTCTATCAATTACCAATTTTATCTTAGAACCAGGTGACAGAGACACCGTGGTGACTTGAACGATGCCATCTAGACTGATGAAAGGCAGACTGGGACGGCGTACAGCTCCTGACAAACCCAGGCTTGTTTGAATCATAGGGTGGTTGCCATCCCATAATAAATTGGTAAGTAATAGCCCAGTTTTCTTTTTCTCCCTGCTGGCTTCTCATTTTTATGATGACAACTTGATTATCTGTTTACAAAAAGACGGATAGCTGGATGCGTGTGACGCTCATGGCTGCAATCTTACATTCAGCACATGATTAACTTCATTTGGTTGGTAGAGTGCAAAAAAAAAGAAAAGAAAAGGGGACTTCACTTCTGTTGTCAGACATGTTTCTCAAGCGTCTCAACTGTAAAGGCTGATCTATTCTCAAGAATGGCAAATACAGAGCTCTGGAGCACACAGTCAATTTAGCCATTTTATTATCTGCAAACAAATCCCAAGGCCCCACCAAGGACAACGTGGCTGAAAAATGTATAATTTTATAATTAGAATTATAATTTTGAGAACTGAACGTGATGATCCATTATTATTTGTATTTCTTTTTTAAGAGAGAACATCCACACTCCGTCCGAACATGGCAAAACTGACGCGCCTGAATAAAAGAGATGAGCTCTGGGAGAGCAAACGGTCAACTTAGCACTTTTATCGGCACAAACAAACTAACGTTTCTATATGGAACGCGTCTTTTCGGTTAACTCTGAAGGAGGAGACACTTTCTGTGGAAAAACGTTCATCTTTTTGCGCAGAGGAAATTGCGTGTGACTCCAGAGCTTATCTCTGACAATAGTGAAATTCTAAGATGGAATTCTGAGAAAACGTTAAAAAAAATTAATGAAAGGGTTAAACCGCATATGAAACAGCGTTGTGCCCAAGTTTAGTCCCACTTGGCACATGGTGGGGGGAGTTCAGACACATCTATCTCAATACGTCTTGGCGCCTACACACTTTCATTTATCAAGTAAAACTAGGTTGAGTGAACTAAGGCAAGTTGCAGTCCAAGGGGAGATCATGACAAGTCACGTTCAAAGAGAAGGCCACCCACAAGCTCAATTAGCCACTGCTCCTATAGGACCTACTGTAGTGTACCATTCAGTTATTCTTGTATAACCATACTATATATACTCCTCACCTTTGGAGAGTAATGGAAAGGTGTTCATATTTAATAGCACATATAGGGCATTTTCACACCATCACATCAACCTTTGTTTGAAATGGTCCGAAATCAGAAGTGAAAATGTTACTTGTGTTGCAGTGTTCATTGGTTTGGTTTGGGTTTCACGTTGTGACTGACAAACGGATCATTATGAACAAAGCCATATGATAATGCCAGACACTAGTACCAAACTAGTACATTCGGAGTAATATGGAAACATTTTGACAAAAACTGGGCAATGTATTTTCCTGCTTTTGGGCCGAACAAACTGGTCCAAATCACCTCAAACGAACTGGTCCAGAGTTTGCTTGGAAGTGGGCCGAGAGAGACCACCTCAAACCGGCACCCTTAGAGTAGGTATTACCTAATACTACATTACTATCTAATAATGTAATGTAATCTAATAATAATACATTTTAAAATGATAAAAGTGCTTACACCTGCAACACGCATGCAATTGAGCAACATTATGCCTTCCTGATCGAGATCAAAGTAAAAAATTATATCAATGAAAGGACAATATTTGCAATAAAAGGGACTAATGGTGTTAGTGGTGTCACCATCCCTTATACAGGTAGCCTACGATGACCATGCCTTTCTGGTTTGTGTTAATAAAAAAAAGGAATAGACTAAAACAACATAAAATGTCAGGATTTAATTCAGGCCACGTAAGCATTGATACATTGACATTGAGAGCTAATAGACCTGTGAAATATTTTGCCCATAAATTGCTTGTTTTGATCTAGCTCTTTAAAAGCCACTTAGTAATGTAAATACAGTACAGAAAATGTATTAAATTAATTAATAAAATAAACTGTACTGTACATCTAAATGTTAAGTAGCCTGTCACAATAGTCACTTTAACAAATGACAGTCGGTTTAGAGGTGCACGTGTTTGAATGTTGTTATCACAGTGCCATCATAAGGCCATAATATCTCAAATAGGTTAACAAACACTTTACATCTCATTACATCTCGACGTTAGGAAAACTGTGTTGTTTTCAAAGTCGGCAAATTGTAATGATGTATACAATAATGTTTTTGTGACAGGGAGAAGACTAGCGAGAATGCATGCATTCAAGTGTAGATATAATAATTGACTCGCAAGTCCAATTTCCAAAAACTATTTAGAAAAGTTGTAAATGGAATCTAATTTAATTTAGCAAATGTTTGATATTTTTGGAATCATTTAACTACTGGGCCTCAAAGTTGTACATCAACAATTAAATATCGATACTTGGCGTCCCTGTATCGATACAGTATCGCCACGCAAAGTATTGCGATACTACTACGTATAGATTTTTCCCCCACCCCTAGTATCTCTTGATATTCTTGTTGGTTATCGCGGCATTCACTGCCATCTTTGTTTTCATTTTAGACATCAATAAAACATATGATATTATTTTAAAACAAACGATAAATTCCAATTTATTATTATGATTATTTTGGCTTCTTAACGTCATCCTCTCAGAGCGGCAGCGTTTACTCAAGACTGGTCGTAATACAATGAACCCTTTCCTGGAAAGATGTATAGTTTTGCATTAGGTACAGTCTTGGCTACCCATGACGTTTTCCCATTTTTTCTCAAATGTAAAAACGCAGATCTCATTTAATGAGGCTAAACTTTGCTCCCGTCAAATGTTAGACCAACTGAATAAGTAGAAGCATAATAAACCCTCTACCATGAGAGACGCGTCCGGGAACCCAGGCCGGTCTTAAAACTATCACATGGCTCCCCAGGTCTATATTGCCTACCGTAGTTAATATAAGTCAGGTCTATAGTGCATACAGTAGTGAATAGAACTCAGGTCTATAGTGCCTACAGTAGTGACTAGAAGTCAGGTCTATAGTGCCTACAGTACAGTAGTGAATAGAAGTCAGGTCTATAGTGCCTACAGTACAGTAGTGAATAGAAGTCAGGTCTATAGTGCTACAGTAGTGACTAGAAGTCAGGTCTATAGTGCCTACAGTACAGTAGTGAATAGAAGTCAGGTCTATAGTGCCTACAGTACAGTAGTGAATAGAAGTCAGGTCTATAGTGCCTACAGTACAGTAGTGAATAGAAGTCAGGTCTATAGTGCTACAGTAGTGAATAGAAGTCAGGTCTATAGTGCCTACAGTAGTGAATAGAAGTCAGGTCTATAGTGCCTACAGTAGTGACTAGAAGTCAGGTCTATAGTGCCTACAGTAGTGAATAGAAGTCAGGTCTATAGTGCCTACAGTAGTGAATAGAAGTCAGGTCTATAGTGCCTACAGTAGTGACTAGAAGTCAGGTCTATAGTGCCTACAGTAGTGAATAGAAGTCAGGTCTATAGTGCCTACAGTAGTGACTAGAAGTCAGGTCTATAGTGCCTACAGTAGTGACTAGAAGTCAGGTCTATAGTGCCTACAGTAGTGAATAGAAGTCAGGTCTATAGTGCCTACAGTAGTGAATAGAAGTCAGGTCTATAGTGCCTACAGTAGTGAATAGAAGTCAGGTCTATAGTGCCTACAGTAGTGAATAGAAGTCAGGTCTATAGTGCCTACAGTAGTGAATAGAAGTCAGGTCTATAGTGCCTACAGTAGTGAATAGAAGTCAGGTCTATAGTGCCTACAGTAGTGACTAGAAGTCAGGTCTATAGTGCCTACAGTAGTGAATAGAAGTCAGGTCTATAGTGCCTACAGTACAGTAGTGAATAGAAGTCAGGTCTATAGTGCCTACAGTAGTGCATAGAAGTCAGGTCTATAGTGCCTACAGTAGTGACTAGAAGTCAGGTATATAGTGCCTACAGTAGTGAATAGAAGTCAGGTCTATAGTGCCTACAGTAGTGAATAGAAGTCAGGTCTATAGTGCCTACAGTAGTGACTAGAAGTCAGGTCTATAGTGCCTACAGTAGTGAATAGAAGTCAGGTCTATAGTGCCTACAGTAGTGACTAGAAGTCAGGTCTATAGTGCCTACAGTAGTGAATAGAAGTCAGGTCTATAGTGCCTACAGTAGTGACTAGAAGTCAGGTCTATAGTGCCTACAGTAGTGAATAGAAGTCAGGTCTATAGTGCCTACAGTAGTGACTAGAAGTCAGGTCTATAGTGCCTACAGTAGTGAATAGAAGTCAGGTCTATGGTGCCTACAGTAGTGACTAGAAGTCAGGTCTATAGTGCCTACAGTACAGTAGTGACTAGAAGTCAGGTCTATAGTGCCTACAGTAGTGACTAGAAGTCAGGTCTATAGTGCCTACAGTAGTGAATAGAAGTCAGGTCTATAGTGCCTACAGTAGTGACTAGAAGTCAGGTCTATAGTGCCTACAGTACCATAGTGAATAGAAGTCAGGTCTATAGTGCCTACAGTACAGTAGTGACTAGAAGTCAGGTCTATAGTGCCTACAGTAGTGACTAGAAGTCAGGTCTATAGTGCCTACAGTAGTGAATAGAAGTCAGGTCTATAGTGCCTACAGTAGTGAATAGAAGTCAGGTCTATAGTGCCTACAGTAGTGACTAGAAGTCAGGTCTATAGTGCCTACAGTAGTGAATAGAAGTCAGGTCTATAGTGCCTACAGTAGTGAATAGAAGTCAGGTCTATAGTGCTACAGTAGTGAATAGAAGTCAGGTCTATAGTGCATACAGTACCATAGTGAATAGAAGTCAGGTCTATAGTGCATACAGTACCATAGTGAATAGAAGTCAGGTCTATAGTGCCTACAGTAGTGAATAGAAGTCAGGTCTATAGTGCTACAGTAGTGAATAGAAGTCAGGTCTATAGTGCCTACAGTACAGTAGTGACTAGAAGTCAGGTCTATAGTGCCTACAGTAGTGACTAGAAGTCAGGTCTATAGTGCCTACAGTAGTGACTAGAAGTCAGGTCTATAGTGCCTACAGTAGTGAATAGAAGTCAGGTCTATAGTGCCTACAGTAGTGACTAGAAGTCAGGTCTATAGTGCCTACAGTAGTGAATAGAAGTCAGGTCTATAGTGCCTACAGTAGTAAATAGAAGTCAGGTCTATAGTGCTACAGTAGTGAATAGAAGTCAGGTCTATAGTGCCTACAGTAGTGAATAGAAGTCAGGTCTATAGTGCCTACAGTAGTGACTAGAAGTCAGGTCTATAGTGCCTACAGTACCATAGTGACTAGAAGTCAGGTCTATAGTGCCTATGGTAGTGACTAGAAGTCAGGTCTATAGTGCCTACAGTACCATAGTGACTAGAAGTCAGGTCTATAGTGCCTATGGTAGTGACTAGAAGTCAGGTCTATAGTGCATACAGTACCATAGTGACTAGAAGTCAGGTCTATAGTGCATACAGTACCATAGTGACTAGAAGTCAGGTCTATAGTGCATACAGTACCATAGTGACTAGAAGTCAGGTCTATAGTGCCTACAGTAGTGAATATAGAAGTCAGGTCTATAGTGCCTACAGTAGTGAATATAGAAGTCAGGTCTATAGTGCCTACAGTAGTGAATATAGAAGTCAGGTCTATAGTGCCTACAGTAGTTAATAGAAGTCAGGTCTATAGTGCTCACAGTAGTGACTAGAAGTCAGGTCTATAGTGCCTACAGTAGTGAATAGAAGTCAGGTCTATAGTGCCTACAGTACAGTAGTGACTAGAAGTCAGGTCTATAGTGCCTACAGTAGTGAATATAGAAGTCCCCGTCCCCTCAGCCTACTGAGAGTTGGCTGTGTGCCCAGAGAGAGTGACCTAAAACACTCATCAGCAAATCAAATGATGCATCTGAAGCTGAACAAATTATACATTCTACATCATGGCATTAACATTCCACAATAAGCAATTCATCATGCAAAAAAATCATTGTACTGGATTTTAAAACGAGGAAAACATGATGACATTTTCAGACATTCTACTTGTATAGCAGATATGGTTTGCCCCCCCCCCCCCCCCCCCTCAATGATTGCACTCAATGACTCTCCCTAAGGAAACTCGAAACGTATCCACCAGAGCTGTAACCAGAGGGGACTGTAAAATAGCTTTCAGAACAAGTGATTTTGGGCAGTCAGCCTTTTCCTAACGAGCGGCACATACCCGGAACGCTGTACCCACAGAACTAAGGGACATCGCATCTCTTAATTCCTTCTCCAAATGTATAAAACGATGGTTATTGGGACAGTCGAAAATACTCTCCTGACAGAAAGTAGGTTAATAGTAATGTCATTAGTATGACGTCAGGCTTCATGGTACCTACTGTTATCTGTGCCACGCTTCATGTGTTTCCTGCTGTATGATCTTCCATTATGCTTGAAGGTTGTATTGCCGTCAGACACAGGCGGGTGGGCATTGGCAGGCTGGCAGGCACATAGGTTCCCGGGCCGCGCTGCTGTAAATATGGACGGTGGCGTGTAAAGAAAGGCCAATTTTTTCGCTGCCTGCTTTGCTATCGTCGGCGGGTCCTCTCTCGCGCATCGCCCGTGTCACACAGCCTTCAAAGTAACCATTCAACTAATCGTCCCACCTTGTGCATTACACTCATGGTTTTGAGTCATGTTTTTATGAATTTGTATTTGCCCTTGAAATGTTCCAAAACGACAAAAATTATATTTCTACCCACCACACATTTGATTTGGTTGCTTTCTTGGCTTGCTGGGAAATTATGCTTATTTGTCCCATGACCTTGCTTCCTGTCATTTGTGATAAACTTGCGTGGTGGACGTGAACTTCTTCCTCAACCTTTTAGCAAGAAGCAAGTGTTCCTCTACATTTTTACATTTAAACTGTTTGTCATTTACCTGACGCTTTTATCCAAAGCGACTTACAAGTTCTGTACGACAAGTCATCAGGAAGGGCATGATGCTCAGCCGTGAGTGGGTGGGTGTGCACGGGGGAGGGTTAAGTGCCCAAGAATTTATTTTCACTCCAATAGCTATTCCATTATGCCTGCACCTGGCCTCCCGTCTCCATGTGCTCCTGTGTGCTTGTGGCTGTGTGTGATGCTACTTGTTGTTACGTGGTCCTGTATCTTCTTTTTATGTTCCACGTTAAACCATCAACCTGCCCAGGGACTACAGACGAAAGGGAGCTAAATCTGCCACATGTACACGGTGCGTCTAAGTTCTCATGTTCATTCATGTGCACTGCCCCCTTTCTTAGATCAAATAAACCGTAAGCTCCTAAGCGACGGAGGGGAAGTGTTGGTACCGGTGGCAGTTGGAGTAATCCAAGAGTTTATGATGGTGGGAATAGAGAGATGATTACCTTGGGCTCTCTCCGTTAGGAGGCTCATCAGCGTATATCCCTGGCTGAGTGACAGACCTGATGCTTTACCAGGCCGTACCGAGCTCTGTTACTGATACTACGCACCGTAAGACATTGTGCACGGCCGCTAATGTGGCGATCTATGGAGCGCGGCGTCCGCCAGGCAGACCGACCCGCTTTACTAATGACTCCCCCCCCCGACCCCCACTGGAAGACCAGGAGGTCTGGCACGGCGGCAAGGCCGACAGGAAAAGCGCTTCGTGGTTGTCTTGAAACAGATGTCCTGGTGGGAGGGGGTCATTGCAACATACAGTACTATACTGTGTCTGCCTTTGGAACAGGGAACGTGCATTGAGACCAATTTGCTTCACTTTTCCCTGTCCTTGTCCTCATTAACTGTTGGCTACGTGGAGCTATCCTCGGGCTGTTGACTGCAAACCGTTGCCATCAGTACTCCTCATCTTGGCTCGCTGGAAGAGACCACAATCTGAGCCCATTCTGCTGTTCTGCACTTGTTCCGGTGTCGCCCTGGGTAGGATCAGTCTTTAAAACGCCCTGGGTAGGAGCATTCTTTAAAACGCCCTGGGTAGGAGCATTCTTTAAAACGCCCTGGGTAGGAGCAGTCTTTAAAACGCCCTGGGTAGGAGCATTCTTTAAAACGCCCTGGGTAGGAGCAGTCTTTAAAACGCCCTGGGTAGGAGCAGTCTTTAAAACGCCCTGGGTAGGAGCAGTCTTTAAAACGCCCTGGGTAGGAGCATTCTTTAAAACGCCCTGGGTAGGAGCAGTCTTTAAAACGCCCCGGGTAGGAGCAGTCTTTAAAACGCCCTGGGTAGGAGCAGTCTTTAAAACGCCCTGGGTAGGAGCAGTCTTTAAAACGCCCTGGGTAGGATCAGTCTTTAAAACACCCTGGGTAGGAGCATTCTTTAAAACGCCCTGGGTAGGAGCAGTCTTTAAAACGCCCTGGGTAGGAGCAGTCTTTAAAACGCCCTGGGTAGGAGCAGTCTTTAAAACGCCCTGGGTAGGAGCAGTCTTTAAAACGCCCTGGGTAGGAGCAGTCTTTAAAACGCCCTGGGTAGGAGCAGTCTTTAAAACGCCCTGGGTAGGAGCAGTCTTTAAAACGCCCTGGGTAGGAGCAGTCTTTAAAACGCCTCTAATGTAAATGTGATGTAAAATGTTGCTTACTGGCTGAACACGTGTCGTACCGTGTGTAATAACTAAGTGTTACCTACAACCTAACTGTTACATACAACCTAACTGTTACATACAATCGAACTGTTACCAGTGTTGTAGTACTCGAGTCCGAGTCCTGGACTGATTTTCAGGACTTGTGACTCGACTTGGACTTGAGCACTGATGACTTGGACTTGGACTCGAGCATTGACTGCATTCGGATTCGGAAGGTGCAGACGAGGACTCAGACTTGTTCATTGAGAAATACAGTTGTTTATTTAAAAAAAAAAGTGTAATAGGCCCTAATCATTTGGCATACGATATTGATGGCTAGTGCATTTGTTTGGCTATTGTGTCACGAAGTCAGCTCTTTGACTGCCAGAGTGGAGTGGACTCAACCTTGATGACTTGTACTCGGACTAGGGTCTCGACTCTGACTCGACTCGGGCTCTTCTTTGGTGACTCGGACTTCAACTCAGACTCGAACACTGGGGACTCGAGACTCGACTCGGACTCGAGATTTAGTGACTTGACTATAACCTAACTGTTACATACAACCTAACTGTTACATACAACCTAACTGTTACAGTGCATACAACCGAACTGTTACATACAACCTAACTGTTACATACAACCTAACTGTTACATACAACCTAACTGTTACAGTGCATACAACCTAACTGTTACATACAACCTAACTGTTACATACAACCTAACTGTTACATACAACCTAACTGTTACAGTGCATACAACCTAACTGTTACATACAACCTAACTGTTACAGTGCATACAACCTAACTGTTACATACAACCTAACTGTTACAGTGCATACAACCTAACTGTTACATACAACCTAACTGGTACATACAACAACCTAACTGTTACATACAACATAACTGTTACAGTGCATACAACCTAACTGTTACATACAACCTAACTGTTACAGTGCATACAACCTAACTGTTACATACAACCTAACTGGTACATACAACAACCTAACTGTTACATACAACATAACTGTTACATACAACAACCTAACTGTTACATACAACCTAACTGTTACATACAACAACCTAACTGTTACATACAACAACCTAACTGTTACATGCAACCTAACTGTTACATACAACAACCTAACTGTTACATACAACAACCTAACTGTTACATACAACAACCGAACTGTTACATACAACAACCTAACTGTTACATACAACAACCTAACTGTTACATACAACAACCTAACTGTTACATACAACAACCTAACTGTTACATACAACCTAACTGTTACAATAACTGTGTTGTTATAATGTAGTATCCCCTGCCTCTAAAAGCACACAGAGATGCAGTATTATCTCTCGCCAGCCAAAAACAAAGCAAAGCACATAGCGATATTGGCAGAGATGAAGCCACCAAGATGAGTGACCGCTTAAAGCAGTGATCTGCTGAAGATAAAATGAAGCAAATCAATAACTACAACTACGATCTGACACTATTTCCTTCTATTTCAGCAGTGAAGTTAATGAAGACGAACTGCGACGAAGGGCATACAATTCACCACCGCAAGTATCGGTATGATGTCTCTCCCTCCTTCTCACTCATTCCCATAAACACACACACATTAACGTGCGCACTCATGCTCACACACACACGCTCACAAACACAGTGCAAAACACACACGCACACAGATACACGCGCGCATGCACGCACACACACGCACAGATTGGTTGCCCGGCCAGGAATGAATCAAGACAAGCAGTATGCGTAGGTAAAGGAGTGCCATCTTACTCAGTCTCCTTATCTGTCAAAGTGCCTGACTCCCCTGCCAGCCTCCATTGCCTTGCCAGCATCAGTGTTTGCCCCCCCCCCCCCCCCCCCCCCCTCATGCAGCTCAGAGGTTTACATAGGGTGACCTGGGCTAGTTGAGGGGAACAATAAGATAAGATCTAATATTCTAATATAATATTTGTCCTTCCCTCCATGTATGCACTAGGGATGAGTTAGAATTTTCGAATAGTCGTGCCAGTCTCCACATTTTCATGTCAGAGTCGAATTACATTTTTTTTATCTTTAAGTAATAATAATAATAATAATAATAATAATAATAATAATAATAATAATAATAATAATAATAATAATAATAATAATAATAATAATAATAATAAATACTAATACATAATAATAATAACAATAATAATAATAATAATAATAATAATAATAATAATAATAATAATAATAATAATAATAATAATAATAATAATAATAATAATAATAATAATAATAATAATAATAATAATAATAATAATAATAATTTTAATACATTTTATTTGGAGGCGCCTTTCAAAACACCCAAGGTCACCTTACAGGGCATAAAAACAGAACAGTCAAGATTAAAACAATGATCTTGGCAAAAGTGTCAGTGGAGTTCAAAACAAGACAAACAATGTAAACATATGAAATATAAAACAGTGGCACACAGGGTGCAGTTATAGTGAGTATGCCCAGTAAGCAAGGCAGTTAAAAGACAAGGTTAAGAAAAAACAGTGAAGTTAACATAACAGACAAACAAACAGCAGGGGGTATTGGGCAGTGATGGAGGTTATAGTGAACAGATGGGTTTTCAATTGTGATCTGAATGATGAGAGTGGGTCTGACTGTCGGATGTGTGGGGGCAGTGAAGCAAACCATTCTTATTTAATTCATTTTTATATTTAGAGGCAGCCTAATTTTCATAGCCTAATTGATCTAAAAGATGCACATGCTACTGTTTCTGTTTGTTTATTAAAACCGGTTGATAGGCCAATGCAATGCTGTTATTATAGGCTACGATGGTGAATGGTGTAATTTTCATGTCATGTCAGCTGAGCCGATCAACGTTCTGAAGGATTATCTGAACTGAAGTGCCTATTTATGTGCAATACCCTTTGATTTTAATGATCCATTCTATTAAAAAGAATAACTGAATTTAACTGAAACTGAACATTTTAATTCGAATTTTCGAAATATTCGGTCTTAAGAACAGTAGACTATTCGAAAATGATTATGGTCGGTCATGCACATCCCTAGCATGCACACATTATTTACATGGTTGTTGGATTTCATGTTCAGCCTAAACCCATAGTGGTAATTTCAATCAATTCATTTCATTTCAAACCTTTATTTAAACTCGAAAGGCAACTGAGGTTGCCCTTTGTTACAGTCACGTCGAGTGTACATACAAAGTTGAGCAAAAAAGGAGGAGTTCCTATGTTCTCACTGGGAGACGTCGTGCCATCAGTTGCTACCATCTACCGCCGTTTCCTGGAGTGGGACCTCGTCTTCGCTCTCTAGACTTCCACGGGAGGATCCCTATGTTCTCACTCCAGACGTCGTGCCAGCTACTGCCCTACTCCCTGTTCGTGGACCTCGTTCCTGGGGTGAGGACTCGTCATCGCTCTCTATTGTTCCACGGGAGGATGCCCGTGTTCTCACTCCGTTCCCCTTGGACCCCCTGTTTGCTGCGTTGCCCGTCGGCAGCATTCTGGCCGGGAGGATGCCCGTGTTTTCACTCTGTTCCCCTTGGACCCCCCTGTTTGCTGCGTTGCCCGTCGGCAGCGCTCTGGTGAGTCTGTACGAGACCAGATTCCGAACTATCGTTTCATTCATGGACGCTAGAAGATATTCCCGTGTACTTTTTGTTCGCCCTATAAAGGGACAGTGCTGCATTTTTTGTGTTCATGGACTCGATTCTTGTACCGGATCTCCTCTCTGGTAAACAAGAACACCCTGAAGACTCTGGCAGGAGCACTCATACAAGGGTACTACGACTATGCTTGCACCTCATGGTACCAAAGCACCTCAAAGGCGCTAAAAACAAAATTACAAACATCTCAAAACAAACTGGTCAGACTACTGCTTGACCTTACTCCTAGAACCCACCTCACCCCTGCCCACTTTGACAACCTAGGACGGCTTAGAGTAGATGACAGAGTACAGCAACTTGCAATGGGCCTGGTCTACAAGATACACTACACGACCAAGGTACCCATGTACATGTCAAAATAATTCCCAATGTACAGTAAATTACCAAGTATGGTTGTCAATATTCCAATGTACAGTTTTGCTTGTACAGTTGTACAGTGTTCACCGCCCACCCCACCCACCGAACCACCTCCAATGTACAGCCCCCCCCCCCACCTACCCAACCTCCCCCAATGTACAGTTTTTACGTCAAATGTATATACTCTTTTCTGGACTCTTTTTGTATCACAAACAGTACAGTATTTGCAAATCTGGTATGTCATACATGTATAGATGTAGCAGTACTGTATATCTGTCCTGATGAATTGAAAATGGGGGACCCTGATGTAAACAAGACGAAAGTCTTTCTCTGGTCTGCATCCCCTTAACAATTGTGTGTATTGAGCTGTACTGTATTGTACCCATTCTGCAATCTGTTAATAAAGTTTTCAATCAATCAATCAGTGTATTTTCACCCTTAACACTTTCAGTGCCAGTAGGGGGCGCACGATTTAGTGCTTGAATGCCCACATCCACTCCAATGTTAACGTTAATATCGCCTAATCTATGTTTTAAATTATGGCTATGTGTCTAATCTGCCCGTCGCATTATCAATGACCCATTTCCAGTCAACATTGTCGAAGCAGATTGTTTTTTTATCGGTTCATTTCCGTTTGATAGCATTTTGAAAAGCACTCGGTTTCACGGGAAAAAGAAGACATTCTATGATAATCGCCCTTTACTGGAATATTCTAGAACGTTGTCATTTTGCGGCCTATTTATGAATCGTTTTCAAATAAACACTAGATTATCGATAGTATATGTGTACGTGTGCACGCTAGTGCCGCGCGCTGAAAATCGATTCTCTCAGTTCCTGATCACTCTTAGAGTCAAACAGCCTATCACATAATCACATAAAAGCTTATATCTCCGTGAAAACGGGTCTGATTATCCTATGACTGGTAACATAGATTCCTTACCTGAGATCAGATGGTATCCAAATGGATTATTCCAATTCCTGATCGCCATTCGAAAAAATCAATCCTTTTATTGATCCCATGAGTATACTGTAAAAACACATAATCCCCGCTGCTCTGAGGGTCCAGAGTGGAGCTGATCGACCCCGGCTGCGTGAGTGAGAAGTAAAATGTGGAGTCCGGATTTTTTTTTCTCATTCATTTTCATTGAATCCCATCCAAAAGGGTGAATTACCATCTGGGAGACGATAGGGGGCGCTTTTTTCACATCTGAGCGCCTGGAGTGGCTGATTTTCCAACGGTAGACTTGGTTGATGAAATATGATTTCAGATCGCTAATAAAAACACATATACAATCACAACAATTAGACAAGTAAGGATAACAATCAATTAAAACATGTACAACTTGATTGACAAATTTGGAGATCAAGGTTTTAAACTCTGCAACAGAGGGGATAATCTTAAAGGAAAACTCCATTTTGGGAAATTTGCTTATTTGCCATCTACCCTGGAGTTAGACAAGAAGTTGCAGACCTTTTTCTTCTCTGTGCATGCAGTAGGAGTAGGAAGACGTTTGGAACTAGGCTAATGGAGGAACCTACTTCCAGTGACTGATGCTAAGCTAGGCTAACGGTGCGTGTCTTCCTACTCCTACTGCATGCACAGAGAAGAAAAAGGGTATGTATCTTCTTGTCTAACTCCAGGGTAGATGCCAAATAAGCTAATTTCCCAAAATGTTGGAGTTTTCCTTTAAGCTTTAAGGACTGTTCATTCCATGAGCTAGAGGGGCATCATAGCAAACGACGGGGCACCGGTTGAGAGAGTGAACAGTTTCAAGTACCTCGGAGCCCACATATCCGAGGACTTGACATGGACCACACACATTGACAGTGTTGTGAAGAAGGCACAACAATGCCTCTACTTCCTCAGGCGCCTAAGGAAGTTCCAAGTCAGTCAGAAGATCCTTAGGAACTTCTACTCATGTACAATAGAGAGCATCCTGACTGGCAACATCACCTCCTGGTTTGGGAATAGCACTGCACAAGACCGTAGCAGACTACAAAGAGTGACATGTTCAGCCGAACGCACAATTGGAGGGGGGCTTCCCACCCTCCAGAACATTTACAACAAGCGGTGCAGGGGGAAGGCTAAGAGAATCATCAAGGACTCCAGCCACCCGAACAACTGCCTCTTTGAACTGCTGCGGTCAGGCAAGCGATACCGGAGTCTTAAGGCGAGCACAGAAAGACTCAGAAGAAGCTTCTATCCCCAGGCCATCAGGCTGCTCAACGAACAATAAACACTATGCAAAACCATCAAATGCACACAGCACACACATCCACACGCACACACTCACTTTAAACAAACAACTCACTGCAGCACCCACTTTACACACTTTAGAACACCTAAACACACTTTACACTTTATATTTATTGGTAAAGGATTTGCACTACAACTCGTACACCTTACTGTAAATTGTACCTAAATTGTACCTCATCCCATTTCTGCTCTGCACTATATAGTATTGTATATTAGTACATTGCATTGCATAGTATATTGTATATTGTATGGTAACTCAGTTACTTCTATTCTGCATCGAACATTGTACATATGTCTATACTGAACACTGTGACCTCTATTTTTACTTCTATTTTACATGCTATACTATTTTATTTCATACTTATCTTGTCTAGCACAGTCTCTGGAGCGTAACAGTAAGAAGCATTTTGTATACAAGTATTCTGTACTTCTGTATGACAACTATTAAAGAAACTTGAACTTGAAACTTGAACTACAAATGAACAAATACCAGTGTTTGTTGCGCCTCTCAATCAGCAAGGACCAACCAACCTTCTCATGAAGGACTAATAAAAGTGGCATTGTTCACCTTAGCAGCAATAGGGAGACCGTGACAGAAATAACGAGTGGTGCTGCAACTGAGACTTCATCGAGGACACATCAGATGGGGCTTGTGATGGTTGATGGATGGATGGTTCAACTAAGCACTGCACGTGTTCCTCTTACTGTCGCCAAAGACAGGAGTTTTTATGAATGAACTATATGAAATAGAGGAAATTCACCCTTCTTTCAAGGCACACACGCCCTTGAGTTTGCAAATGGATTCGTAAGAAGACTTATGAGGGGGGGGGGGTGATATTCTGTTGAGTAATAATTATAATTTCTAGTAGCACCCTTGGCTAATTTAAGTCAGGCCACTGTGATAGCTAATGTGCTGAGCTGCAATTGTAGTCAACCTTGCTGCTCAATAAAAGAGATTTTCTTTGCGACGATTAGCATAAAATGCTCAGGGGGGTTTCATGCATTGAGAGCAGGACATTGAAAACGTAGCAGGCGTTCATTGGCCTAACAATCTGTTCCACGAGGAGAGATGCTTAAAAGTATACACTGGGAAAAGCTTTCTATCACAGGCAAAACATCTAAAAGTGAAATTCAGCTGTATATCAAAGATCACGGTGGAAAAGACTCCTCTTAAACTCAGAGGTCACGCGCTCGTCCGTGTCTGCTGAATGCACAGTAATTATACCTCTTGAGACGCGCCTTGCGACTCAAAATGCAGAGTAAACAGGTCTTTACAAATTGATAAGGCGCGTGTTGTACAGTACTTCCATTTGTTCCAGAACAGAGGAGGAGAGAGAGTGAAAAACAAAGTCAGCACAACTACGTACTTGTACACAACTACTGAGCGTGTGTCCCGGCGTTGTTGTGATGTTGCTGCAGTTTGTCAGCCCCTTATCCCCAACATTTCAAAGGAGGCTTAAATAATTTGTTCTACGTGTATAATAGAACACAAAGTACTTGCGCCATGTTGGTGTGTATTATAGCTGACAGCCTCTGAGTGCGATGTCTCATTTTATACCCTCCCCTGGTGCAAGTGTGCAAACGCCCACTGGTGCAAAGTGTGCAAACACCTGGTATGTTTGTATAGTAGATTGGCACTTGAAGCGCGAGAGTGTATTTTGCCATCCAAACTAACCGGGCTGCTTTTTAATTCGGAGCACTGTAGAATCCCTGTTTGTCTGTACATACTTACACACCGGTAGTGTTAAACAACCATCACCGCCAGGTCCGCCCTTAATCTTTTAGGGGCCCTGAGCAGAACTTGCTTTGGGTGCCCAACTCTCTATACCATGTTTCCACTTGACTAGGCACCGGAACAGCTTGTGTCCTAGAAGCGCTTGATTATAAATAATACATTCTGACATTGCCTCTATACTGAACAGGTGTAGATTAGTTCTGAACCTGGTCGTATAGAATAATAGAATTAGATGTAGAATCAGAAAGTACATTTTTGCATATACTAGGAATGTGCCCTCCGCATTTAACCCATCCTAACAATCTAGAAGCAGTGGACGTCCATAGTCTGGTGCCCAGGGACCAACCCCCGGGAAGAAACTGGAGTACCCAGAGAAAACCCGCACAAACACAGGGAGAACATGCAGATTTCACACAGAAATGCCTTCCACCCCCAGTTGGACCCCAGAACCATCTTGCTGTGAGGCAACACTGTGCCGCCCGGTAAAGGATGTCAGGATTTGTTTTTTGATCAAAACATTCACATGATATAAATGTTGTATTTATAACAATGAAAGGTCAGCATAACTGCCTTCAGCTACAGATACATCTGGTTTACATAATAACAATTATGTTGATTATTGTCAACATTCGACTGTTAATAATTATACCTTTTTTCCATCTTCCCTTTATCATATCTGGCTAACTGAAACTGTTCACAAATCTGTACATATTTCACTCTCGTTTCCCGAGAAGAACTGGAGTGACACTATTTTCTTGAAACCAAGTGTCAGATTGGATTCAGAAATGTGAGTGGCGCGCAGAGGATGTGAGTGGCACGTGGAAGATGTGAGTGGCACGTGGAAGATGTGAGTGGCACGTGGAAGATGTGAGTGGCGCGTGGAGGATGTGAGTGGCGCGTGGAGGATGTGAGTGGCGCGTGGAGGATGTGAGTGGCGCGTGGAGGATGTGAGTGGCGCGCGGAGGATGTGAGTGGCACGCGGAGGATGTGAGTGGCGCGTGGAGGATGTGAGTGGCGCGTGGAGGATGTGAGTGGCGCGTGGAGGATGTGAGTGGCGCGTGGAAGATTTGAGTGGCACGTGGAGGATGTGAGTGGCGCGTGGAGGATGTGAGTGGCGCGTGGAGGATGTGAGTGGCGCGTGGAGGATGTGAGTGGCGCGTGGAGGATGTTCCAATGACTCTTTTGTTTTGGTTTCTTGATTTTTTACCCAGGACAGTGCACATTAATGAACATCTTCAGTTTCCACATCAATGTAAATGTGCCGGATTTGAGCTAATTAGCTCGTTTCCATCTGTAGTCCCTGCCTACCATGCATGTCTTTTATGGTGTGGGAGGAAACTGGAGTACCCAGAGGAAACCCACTCAAACACAGGGAAACTCCGCACAGAAAGGCCCCCTTCGAACCCAGCAGTGCTAACCACTGCCGCCGTGCCGCTATACTGTGTATATGCTATTATGCTAATACTGTAGCTGTCATTTTCCCCACTCAACCTGGACTCAAAACAAATCAGGAATAAGGAAAAAGATGCTCAGCTAAGAACAGCTGAGAGTTTGACTGTTGTGTGTATCATGTGCTGGCTGCTCGTCGACAGGATGTGACACGTGAACAATGTAGACGGCGCAGACAATAAAGGTGTCAAATAAGGTAAGCTACACTCCGCTCCGAGGTGCAGACGAGGGGGGGAAATGTTGACGCGCAAAACACAGGTGGAGTGTGTCTAAGTAAAGTGATTGGATGTGGCTCATGGAATAACAACCAATTATCACAGCTGCCTCTGGACGACTCCCTTGAAGCTGTTGAAAAGAGAAAACGCTAAGAACGTGTTTATTACCCGCTCGTCTTTCCCAAAGTTTTTAAGATTAGGGTTTAATATCAAGTGCAGAAGGTGGTGGAAAGAATTGTAAATATATAAAACCTCATGGCTGTGTGAGATGGTGAACACTGCACAACTGGAACATTATAAACCCCTGGGTGAGGGTTATACTAAGCTCTGACAGACCAGTCAACAGAGATATGAATACAAGCTTATCTGGCCTCGCAGCACACAGTCCCATGGTGTGTGTCAAGGGAAGAGGCAGTGACTAAAGAGGGAATAATTAACAGAAGGTAAATGTTAAGGGGGGGGGGGGGGTCTTTTTATATTTTTTTCTCATTTGAAACACTGCCAACTGTTGATGTCATACAATGACCTTGATGGGAAATCTCAGCCATGTTTCCCTGTTAAAAGCCGATAAACTAAAAAAAAATAATTATAAAAAAAAACTCAGTTACACAGCGTCCTCTGGGACTCAGCTGTCTGAACAATTCCATCACTTTCTGTGAAACACCAATAGCAGTGTCCCAAGGTGAGGTGACTCGGCGCAGCTATCAAAACCATCACTCTGGGCCAGAGTGCTAATGTCATCCTCTGAAGCGTGTCTTCATTAACAGTCATTACACATGTAGCGCTGTTTTACCACGTCCCCCAAAGGCAACGGGGAGTTTGTATTTTCTTTTCTCCCTCCAGGCCACAGTAGATGTTGCTTCACCTAAAAGCTGCATTGAACGCAGGTACGTTCACGACCCATAACAAACGGAATAGGCACCGCTATTATGTTATATATTATTATAAGCTATCAATCCTGTTACCTACAGTTAAAGGCGGGGTGTTTTCCCCCCTGTGTGGCTTCCGAAAGCGCCTCTCCTGCCCTTTAAACTCAGGAGCTCAATATTTCAGATGTTTGTACAGGGGTTTTCGCCTTAAAACAAATTGGGGTGATGCTTCTTAAAAGGCCAGTGTTGCACTTTTGTTGTTCTCTGATTTCTCTACCTGCGATTCAGCAGAGTCTTTGTGAGGAGCCGCGCTCCCCCCTGCTCTTTCCAGGCCACGGGCTCTACAGTAATCAATGTTGATGAATGAGTAGGAAGGCTCTCTTTATTCCAGCCCTCGCTGAATAGAAGGTTTCCATTATCTCTCACAATGTATTCACTCTATCAAAGTGACAGGGTTGAGGCGAGCCACACTCCATTGCCCTCATTGTACCCAGCCCTACCTTCATCTGTCTCTTCAAAAAAACAAAAAAAACCCAAGGAAGGCCGGAAGAGACCGCTAAAATAACACCGCCACGACCCCCGCAACATCTATAGGACTTCAGAGCCTCCTTCGTCACAGCCACGCGGATACAAACAAGCGCACGCGCCGTACTGCAAGATCTGCTGTAATGTAACTGGGGGGTGATGGGTTGAGGGAGCAGAGGAGGAGGAGGAGGAGGAGGAGGAGGAGGAGGAGGAGGAGGAGGAGGAGGAGGAGGAGGAGGAAGAGGGTGGCATTCCCCCTTGTTTCTTGCCATTAAGTACAAAAACACTGAAGTGACACATCTCTTTAAAAGCTCTCCACGGCACAAAAGGTGAAATCTCTTGCTGGCATCGCTGGATCCCCGTTCTATTAATCAATCACGCCAAACTCTTACCATTCCACTAAAGACCCCCGAAAGAGAGGGATGCCGAGAAATTACTGTGACCACTGAGCGCAATATTAGAGGAGCGGGCCGCGCGTGGCCTGGACGCCACTGGGCTCCATTCTGTCATTGACGTTCCCCTGCTGTTTTTCGGAGGCTTAAGTCGTTACGTTTTCATTTGATGTTGTTGAACTTAGGACCCTGCCGTCCCCGGAGAATGAGGTTGCGCTCTCCATTAGAGACATTACACGGTCTGCACTGAATAATGTAGCAGCAAATCCCATAGTATACAAACAAAAGCATATATTCTGCCGCTGCATAAATCAGTGAGATATACAGGGGAAGAGTCAAGAGTCAAGAGTTTTATTTGTCACGGCATACAAGTATACAATGAAATGCGGGTGGTCTTGCCCGCAACGATGTGCATTACAGTGGTACAACATATATAGAATCCAAAAAATAAATAAAAATAAAAATAAAAAAACATTGTGCAATAAACAGGTAACAGGTAACATGGTGTGACATCTCGGTATCTGTACATAGTTATTTACAGAGCATATAGGACATGCTAGGTAGCTTTAGTAGTGCAATACACTGTTCCTGTTGTTATACTAATTTAAAGTGGCCTTTCCTTTTGGCCATAAGTGTGCGTGTGTGCGGCATGAGTGTGTGCCCGCTCATGTTAAAGTGTTAAAGTGGCTGCTAGTGTGTGAGCGTGCACAGCGTGCGTGTCGTGTGTGTGCTCATGTGTGCTTGTGTGTGGATAGTTCAGTGTTCTGTGGCACTCAATGTTCATTGTTCAAGGCTCTGATGGCCTGGGGGAAGAAGCTGGGAACGAGATATCTCTGTGTGTGTGGTCACAGATGTCACCTTGCATAAAGCACCACGCCGTAGCAGTACTTTACTTTGGAAAGTAATGAGTTCCCCAGTGTTCAATACAATGAGAGGCACAGTCCTCCATACAAAAACAAATTAAAAACAAGTTGCATTCAAACACAGTGCAGTTAACTGTATTTTCGGATGCACATTCATCCACTTTGAGATGTGATTTCCATTGTTCGTCGCATTCTTCCTCGGATGTCTGTCATTCAATATTATCTCGTTTCATTTTCGGGCTGCGAGACGTGCTTTGTTCTAAGTTTGGCGCTTTGAGCAAACGGCCAGATGTCTCGTTTGAGGGGGGAAGCTGCACTGCGGGTGATGTGATTGAACATGACAGCTCCATGGACCAAGTAAATACTATAATTAATATCAAATGCATGGGTAAAATAAATGGTATAAACAAATACGTAAAATAACCAATAAACAAATTCGGACACCTGATATGATTTTTTTTTTTTTTGCATAATCTTCGCATTATCAGGAAACATTAAAAAGGCAATTGTTTTGTGAATGAAAAGTAATCAAAAGAGTTGAATCGCTCTGAATCAATGCGCCGGTTCAGGATGAAGTCCTCGCTGGACGAATGTGGCACAGAACAATATAGCAAACAAATAGCTTTTTTAATAACAGGCCATGTGAAGATTTTGATGATGCTTGTCCTGACATTTTCATATTGTTTGGAGTGGAATGGGGGAGTGAATGGCATCTCAAATGCAGGTAAAGTGATGTTTTGGTGATGAAGTGATGTTTTGGTGGTAACGCTGCACACAAAGGAGAAAGGGGACTCTGGAGAACAAATGGCTGCAAATGGCTGCATTTTTCTATAGTGCTTTTCTACTGCCAGTACTGCTCAAAGCGCTTTACAAGGAGCATGACATAGAGCAAAATGGCCACCATGTGAATGAGGTCAATTGAGCTAACTTACATAGGACCACAGTACTCTCTCTGCAGTTAGCATGGTACCTATATGTTTCATAATTATAACTAGGGTACATTTCAGTATTTAAAAACCTTACAGTTACAAAGTGTTTTATACAGATAATAAAAAAAAAGCTTTTTCCTAAATCCATTAGAACAAGGACCATGCGAGGGGGATTTAAACAAATCCATTCATTCTATGAATCCATTCACAATTGGAACATAAAAGCAAGTATATAAAAGTGTCTTCGTAAAAGGGATTTAAAGTGGTATATTGATTATTTTATGTGACCAAGTTCCTCAGGCGGGTCGTTTACAAGCCTAAGACCCTGATAACGTGATAAGCCCATAACTTTTGGTCTTCAGTTCATTCTGTGGAATGGCCACGGGAAGGCCTTGTCCAAGGATCTTAGGTCTCAACTGGAAAAAATTACGACTTACCTGCTCCACAGTGGACGTTAAGACTCCCTTCCCCCATCTCTTTGATGATCTCCCTCTACCCATCTTTCCTTCCTCTCCCCCCATTCCATCATACCCCCCTTCCTACCTTTCCATAATGTCCCCAAAATGTGATGACACCCCTATAAGTCGTGTATTCCTGTGACCCCCACCCTTTCCAGTTTTGAATGTACAGTATAAAGATAATTCAAGATCCGGTGAGGGGTCTCTCTTACATTTTACATTTACATTTAGTAATTTAGTTGACGCTTTTATCCAAAGCGACTTACAAGTTCTGTACGACAAGTCATCAGGAAGGGCAAAACTCTATCAGCTGAGTAACAATGTTCATCAAAGTGTTGAGTGCTACAGTGTAGGTTCGTTTATTAGGACAAGTGCATGACAGTAAGGTTAGTTAGGGTGTCTTAGCTAAACACCTTGTTGAGAGTCATCCAGCCTAACTCTTACTATTTTTGTATTGATACTTTGATTGAGTTAATACATCGTATTAATCAGGTCTCTTTGGACTGAGTAAGTTATTAGCTTCGGCTATTTTCCACCACACCACCAGAAGAAAGCAACTTGCCTAATAATAAGCACCATTTTCTTCCAAAACACTATACGGCACCAACTTTTATTTCAATGCTTTCCCCCACTATGAGGTTATTCCATCAAAACATTGCTCTAATATTTTGTCATTTTAAAATTACATTTTAAAAGCTAAATGTGATAGTCATAGCTCTGAAAGTAGTATTAATATGTTATTACAAAGGTCTTGGGAGAAATAATCCACTTAGTAAAAAAAAGAACATCACAACGAAAAAAGAAAATAATTAAGTGACATATTAATGCCCCATCTTCATTGAGGTAAAATATTCAAATGAGACAAATTACATTTCTACAATGGGAACTTACATGAAGAGAATGATTTTACAACTAGGACAAGTAATGTATCATCATTTGGAGCAATATGCTCTCAAGGGGGCCTGTTGCCTGATGGTGGGGGGCTTTTAACCCCGGCAGTGGGGCTAAAGGCCACCCTTCAATATTTTCTGTTATAATGGAATACATTAAGAAATACGAATCCTACCATATTATTTCCCCACTAAATGTGTTTACATATGTATAGCCACTATGCACACTATGCCCCATGGTACCCTGCTCAGAGCTGCAGAGCTATTTGCTAGAGACTTCTGCTAATAGGTTGAAGGACTATCTAGATCTGCATCTACAAAGAGAAGCACAAATAATTAGCTATTCCCATTTCAGCGGCCAGTTGAATGAGGTCTTGATTGCATTATACAGTATGAGTATATACCGTAGGTCTTGAGTTGTGCTGAACTAGCCTTTCAGCTAAATTCAACAGGAATCCAATAAGAAGTGGAGGACACCTTTTTGCGAATTAATTAAAAGTAGTAAAAAATGTTTAATGGCATGTCTAATGTGATGTGACAGTAGACGAAAAGCCCTTTCCTATTTTTTAATTACATATTTTCAGGTTTGTTTGTCATGCAGAAGTGTTGTTTCTGTTCCACAGAAACCTTTTCTTAATGTTATTTTTTTTTTAAATAATGAATATGATAGCTCATGGCATTGGGGGGGCGGGGGAATGTAAAATTAAATGTGCTCAGAGATTCACTGGCATCGAGTGAAGTCACACATTATATGCCTGCATCGTAAAAAAAGAAGTTATTTAAAAAAGGACTATTGAATAAATTATACACTGCAAATACATTTCCCCCAAAAAGTGGCATAGCATAATTGCAATGGTGCGGAGAATGCAGAATGTATAATTTGGCAATGTATTAAAATACTGTCTATCATCAAAGGTAAAATTCTTTCTGGTTCACTAAACAAGCAGGGATTCGAGGAGATCACATTTTTTGCATTCTATGTTGAACCACAGTGGGTGTGGTCGGTACAAAGTGGGATTCAATCAAGAAAAGAGGGCGGGGCTTGAGATAGGTCAATGCATCAAGCCATTTAATCGTTAACTAAAATATCAACACATAATTCCCCCCCTACTGGTACAACCGGGACAGTTATTTGGTGATGGATACCTACGATTCCAAATGTCAAGTTATGCATTTAAACTGATAAACAAAGAGAGTTGTGATTCATTTCCCAATTAAAATTTTCTCTTTTTCTTCTTCTACCAAGTTCTGTTGCTTTGGGGGTACTTCTTCTGACCGGTAGAGACGGCATAACCTTTTCATTTCTCATCTAAATGTCTCCACAACACATCCCACAACGCTCGGAGCAATCTCCAGTGATAAACTGATGAGGAAATGGCCCCTCAGACCTCTGTGGTTAGATCATATGTCTAGACGTCTGAGAGGGGAAGTGTTCCGTTGGGGAGCCAGGTTCCACCGTCATGTCCCCCCTTTGCACCTGCCCAGTGAAGCTCCAACTGTCAGTGCAGTAACTTACATGCGGCCATACTGTGTTGTGTACTGTAGGTTCATAATCGTTGACGGAGGTATAGCATTTGTGTTTGTGGTGTGTTTTTTTTATATATTCTTTTGTATATTTGTATTTTGTATTTATTAGTTAAGTTTAGATCTGTAATTCTTATTGGTTTTGTCATTATTATTATTATTATTATTATTATTATTATTATTATTATTATTATTATTATTATTATTATTATTATTATTATTATTATTATTATTATTATTATTATTATTATTGTTGTTGTTGTTACTGTTGATGTTTATGTTGTGTTGTTGTTAAACATTTTAAATAAAAACAATCTTGATAAAAAAATTAAGATTATTTTACAACCAATTATTAAGGTAAATGTTTCAACTTCGTCTTTGAGAACATGTGTTTTGTATATATCGTAATTTTTAACTACTGGTAACTACTACAATATCAATAAGCCTTGTTAGTCTTCGAGTGATCACAAAGAGCACAAGTACTCTGACGTTGACATCCCTTGATATCATCGCCGCCTACCGCCATCTTTGTTTTCACTGAGTCAGGTAATCACGAGTATATAATTCCATTAGTGCATTCTGTCTGTCGTTTTGACTATTTCGGTTTCGTAACGTTGTCCTCTCATCGGTGCAGTGTTCATCTAGAATTGGTTTCGAATGTATAGTTCATTGTGAATTTCCGGAGCATTTTGGTCTTGTACCCATTCGCAATGTTCTAAAACGCTAAACTCTGCTCCCGTCAAAATGTCAGACCAATTGAATAAGTGGAACCAGATAAACCCAGGTACCGTGAGAATACCCTACTACGGTAAAGATCATAGGCAACGATTTGTCTGGAAATGGAATTGGTACTATCACGTGACTCTCCAGGTCTATAATCCTCCCCCCGAAATGATTTGAACCTATAGCTATTGCACTTGCTGTCATCACCAGCAGGCACGTGCACACATAGAGGCCAAGGGGTGCCTGAGCACCTGCCTTTTTGAGCCTCATCAAAAAAGTGCCCTTTTTGAAAAAAAATTAAAAAAAAGTTTTTTTTCTTTTTTTTTTTTTTACTGTTACGCATATAGACTGCCCTTCCAACTGAAAAATGTCAGGATAGAATCAAAATATTAGGTAAAGAGAGAGAGATGCCCCATATTCCATTGCAGTTTGCACGGCCTCCTCAGCATGCCTCTCCGCGGACCTATATATTTTATGCATAGCGTGGGTGGTGATGATGATCATGATAGAAACCGCTGTTGAATGCTGGTATTACACTCATTGAGGGACACAAAGAAGTCAAGTCCGATGGGATTTGGGAATCTCAAATACAAATCGGGATTGGAATAAAAAATGCATTTATATTAAACAATACAGAATATACAGCACTTCTTGGGGTCTGTAGGGTAAGCACTTATTCCCTCCCCCCTGAACATTTATGGAGATGTATGGGCCTTTTAAGTCAGTGATAAAAGTGTCTTTCAAGGATAAGTGAGCTCCTGCACTGATTATTATAGTTCAATATTCAATATTTGATCACCAAAACCCCCCAAAAAGCATGAAAAGGGGGCCCCCCGCCCGAAAAGGGCCCTTACAAATCGCGCTCGCGCGCTATGCGCGCTCGCTGAATATATACACACTAGTGTAGTGCCCTTTTCAGCCTTTGAGCACCTGCCCCTCTAAAGTCCTGTGCACGTCCCTGATCACCAGTCCTCAAGAGCCCCATCTTCATCAGCCTCTCGTGTTTTGGGGGTATAGCAAGGGGGGGGGGGGGGGTTGGTGGGGCGGAGGTGGTGCAGTGCTGGGAATACTGCCCTGCACCCTGGGAATACTGGGAATCATCAATTGGAATGTACACACTGCTGATAGCGACAACTCGGCAGAATGCGAGGTTATTTAAATGCCCTACTTGATGTCCAATTAAAATGACTTTCGTAGGCAAACAGAACTGCATTTACGAAGCTATTTATTTCCCCACACTGCCGGTGTTATAATGGCCAATGTAGAGTTAGGTAGACTATACTGGATGAAATCAGTTACCTGCGAATCTGTTTTGAATTACAAATTTCACCATCCACCAAAGCATTATCATCCCCCCCCGCGATTATTATAATGGACAATGTAGTGTTGACTATATTAGATGAAATCAGTAACCTGTGAATCTGTTTTGAATGACAAATTATCCATCTACAAAATAATAGATTTTTCGGCGGTGTAGAGGTGCACAGAACAATTCTATTGGCAATCGAGGGGGGAACAATTCCACCCGACGCAAAACACTATTATAGGTTACAGTTTAAAACCCATGTGAGATACGATTTTGCCCAAAACAAGTCGCTGGTTTCTGCAAAAATACAATTAAGGAAGAAACAGTTGGAGTAGAAATGTCCTGCAAATTCAACCCTCAGCAGGAATGCAGGACTAAAATACAACCAAACACCAAAGATAGGAAAGTTTGAACACGCAAACCCAAAATAATTAGTCTGGCTAATTAAAGGAGTAGAAGCCACAAAGAGAAGCAGTCTGTGCAAAGTCTCAAGGTCAAACACATTTAAATGCAAATTCAAATAATTGATCAGCAAGGAAGTTGTGATTAAACAACCACAAATGAAACCATCTGCTTCCACGTCCCAAATGAAAGTATCACTTCACTTTGACTTACGATAGGCTATAATAAATTACCAATTTACCTGGATGAGTCTGACACCAAGCATTGATTTGTAACGTATGGTTGAATGATTAAATGATGGACTGTTGCTGGATAATATGTAAATTAACAATAATCATACCCAAAAAATAGAAAGAAAAGTTAAAAGTTCATTTAAATTACAGTGAGCATCAAACAGGTGATATGAAATGCGCTTATATTCATATCATATCACTGATGATCTTGTTAATCATCCACAAAGATTTGAATGACAACAACAACAAAAAACATCAAACACAGTTTCTTGTGGAAGGACTTCAATTTGTAGATTTCCGTGGGCGTACAGTACTTAAAATGTATATTAATCAGTGACAAACTTACAAGAAAGAACAATGCAATTGATACAGGTATCTAACATCACTTTAAATCAGTAATAATAGTGTGTTTTGCTAACACACAATAAAGTAAAAAGAACAAGACTAGGCAAGCTAAGCCGGACCGGATACATGATGCCAGTGTGGATATGTGTTGGTGAATTATGATTAACATAAACAACTATGTATGAACCAGATGTCTAACACAGTGGTACCCATCTGCATTCACTGGGGTGTCAAACTGAAGGCCAGTGGACCGAATACGGCCCGCCTGGCATATGCAGCTGGCCCCCGGACTGAATTCACTAATCAATTTTAGTCTACCCATAAAACTCTGTATGATAACCATGTACAATAATACTGTATATACCGTGTATATATATATTGTATTTATCCACATCTGTCTGAATATACCTGCATATATTCCTGTTTACATACCTGTATACATACCTGTATATACTATATCTACAGTATATTTGTATACAGATGCAGTGAAGCGTGGCCCTTTCTGCCGTGGGGCAGGTGGAAGCCAGACTCGTCACAGGGTTGCGCGCACAATAACAACTCTCAACCAGCAGGGGCACTCAGGTTACACCAATGTAAACCACATAATCCATTTCCTGGAATTGCAATGAGCCCTCATGTTACAATAGCTGCTGGTGGTATTTGTTAATCAAACTTCTCAAATCAACGTGCAGTACCATTAATGTTCATGTCAATTAGAGTATGCATACTAGAGGACCTTTTGGCTGAAAAGACATTTCCGTCGTTCTCCCGACTGGATTTGGCAAAAGTTTGATTTATCAACAAGAAGAGGACTTGAGGACTATGTGACAGTAGGTGATGAGGTACTTACAAATGGTAAATATAAATAAATAGTCATTCTACTGTTACTGTCATTCTAGAAAGCTATCTGGCTGCACGTTAGCCTAGCTTAGCACAATGAATGGAAGCGGACAGTGCCGGTTAGCTTAGGCATTGTCCAACTAACACCTCTCCCGAAGGCTAACTGGCAGTGTCCGCTTCCATTCATTGTGCTAAGCTAGGCTATCATGCAGCCTAGATGCGTGAATACCAAACCAAGCCGCATTTCTCGGAGACGCTCTCTGATTGGCCGACGCCTGTTTCTACACTGGTTAAGCTTAGGCACTCTTCGAAGTTGGTTAAGGTTAGAGTTTGTCTTAGAGCGTGATGGCAAGTTCTTTCAACGGTTAAGCTTAGGCACTCTTTCGAAGTTGGTTAAGGTTAGAGTTTGTCTTAGAGCATGGCGATAGAACGCCAGGTAGTTTGCAGGCTGTTTGACGTGGAAATGGGCAAAGACACAGCTCGTCACGGATTGGGCAAACGCGTCAGTGGCCAATCAGAGAGAGTCAGTCAGTGCCAATCAGAGAGCGTCTCCGAGAAATGTGGCTTGGTTTGGTATACACGCAGCCTAGATAGCTTTCTACTGAACGCACAGAGAGGAAACTGGTATCAATCTTCTTGTCGCTCTCTGGAGAAGACGGTAAGCGAATTTCCCAAAAGGTTGGCGTGTTCCTTTAAAGCAGTGATTAAGCAGTGTTGTTGTTCGATCTTGTATTGTACTGAAAATGCCAGGTGCGCTGTCAGACCTGTCAACCGTATTGTACTGTAAATAACTACACATTTCAGTGGATCGTAGTTAGACCAATATTCTAAGTAATGTTGTTGTGTTTACTGTATGTGATGTAGACCTGTGGGGACTGCAATGTAACTTAATCATTGTTGGAGAATAAACGAGTAGTGAGGTGAGACGTTCTGGTAATGTAATCTTATAATTGATGCAATCTTGTTGTAACTAATGATTCAGTGTTGGTAGGCTGGCTAACTTAATGTGTAAATATATATATGCATTACAAACATTTATCCCAGCGATTTTCTTTTTCCAATGATTGTCTGATGCGAACCTTGAAATACTTGTTTTTTCATTTTTCATTGAGTGAAATAGTGGTTATTAACAAATCTGACTGGCAAGCGGGTGACCCGAGTTAAATTTTCAATCAAAATGTTACTTTATTTTAAATTTAATTGAATGATCGCTATATTCCTTTGTTTGTAATTTCTCCCAGGTTAGTAGCTAAATTAATACATTTAGTGGAAGTTGCAAATACTATAATCTGGATAAAATCATTGCTATCCGCCTGATCAGACAAGAGAGAGAGAGAAAGAGAGAGAGAGAGAGAGAGAGAGAGAGAGAGAGAGAGAGAGAGAGAGAGAGAGAGAGAGAGAGAGGTGGTTCAGTTACATTGATTTTAAACTAGTGAGGGAGCACAAACAGAGTTCCTTACCTACTCATACTAGTTAGTATGGCTTACTACCATAGTGTATTTATACCTGTATCACTGTGTACATAATAGTACTGTAACACTGCACATACATCAAATTAACATATTTACTCTGTAGTAATCATTTATATATTCCATTTGAATCACTTGTATTGTATATTCTTAATGTACTTTACTGTTACTGTTGCACTACGGTTACAGTAGATGCCAACTTCCTTTTGTTGTACTACTTGTGCTTGTCCAACAGCAATACATATGTCTCGACTTTTCAAGCAAACGCACATAGCGTTATCTGCACCTGCATCGTGTTTGTAGTGAATAGCCTAACCCTGCTTTCGTGGGACATTGGAGGAGGACCCAGTATTTAGCCTTCAGTTGTACCTTATCCTCAACTGGTCTAAGCTTCAGGAGACCCCACCTGGTTCTCAACTGGTCTAGCCTCAGGAAAACCCACCTTTTGATTTAGACATTAAGTCGTGACCCATATTTTGGCAATTTTTTAAATGCAAGTTAGCAGTAGACTGACTAGTCAACAACCAGGGATTGTGTAAAGTTGTGTAAAATTGTCAGGATGTTTACAATGAAACAATACAAATGGATTTTAGAGCAGCAATAGCGACACGGTTAGCCAACTTCGACTCTGATGCGTTGAGGTTAGGAGATCGGTAGGCTATTGGCTCTGATCTTCTATTATTGAGATCCATGTTGACTGTAACAATACCGTTTTCACACCTAGCTCGTTTGGAGCTGTTGTTCCGGAACCTGGAGCGTTTACCCCCTATTTCGGTTAATTTGGGCATATGTGAACACAGCAATCGCATTCTGTTGCGGAACAAAACAAGCGGCTGAGACCGCCTAGAGAGGGTGGTCTCGGCGCACTTCCAACCGAACCCGAAGCGACTCGTACGCGGTGAGAATGCAATGGACTTAACAAACCGATACAACTCACTTGCCGTACTGTATACGCGTTGCATTGGGATCGGGGAGGAGATAGCGGGGGGAGCATGTGGATTGATGTGGATGAGAGCCTTGATGTAAGTGGTTGCAGCTACGGCTGTGGCGGTGCTGGAGACATGATCCAATAGACTTTTATGCGCCTGAGTTTCCTGAACACGGCGCGACCCATTCCTAATCGATCAGAACTAAATCGGCCGATTTACGTCGCGGCTCTCATCCACATTCATTCGTTTGCTCCCCCCGCTCTTTCCTCCCCGATTTCAATGTGACGCGGAGATTCAGGGTTAGGGGGGGCAGAACCCAAAATCTGACCAATGAGTGACAGTTTGCTCGCGCATGCGTTTGTTTTGGTCCGCTGTTAACACAGCTGTGTGAACACAAACTAACTAAGGGACAAGTGCAACATTTAGGACTGGGCGATATGGCCAAAAACGTTATCGCGATAAAATTATAAAATTATTTTCATATAACTCGTTATCGATAATTATCGTCGATATAATGTCTGTCAAGTTTAATTAACTTATTATGCCCGGCGCCGATGGACGGGCTATTAATATACTTGTTTTGCTGCTGCGAATGTCTCGAGAGTCGAGTTGATGTCGTCATCAGTCCGTGCACGTTAGCAGTTAGCCAAAGCAAGCGGAGTATCTCATGACAATGTACTAAATATGACCCTAAAATACTCTGTTCCGCCCCAATACATTGCAACGACGTCCACCGTATACCCCACACTACTATAACAGTTACCCTCAGAATTCAAAACACACACCAACTCGGCAGGTAAACTGTAAAATACCGCTGTGCAAGCTAATTATCCTAGCCAGCCTCGTTTCCGAGCGGTGTATTCCATGACAATGTACTAAATATGACCATAAAATACTCTGTTCCGCCCCAATACATTGCAACGACGTCCACCGTATACCCCACACTACTATAACAGTTACCCTCAGAATTCAAAACACACACCAACTCGGCAGGTAAACTGTAAAATAGTGCCGTGCAAGCTAATTAGCCTAGCCAGCCTCGTTTCCGAGCGGTGTATTCCATGACAATGTACTAAATATGACCATAAAATACTCTGTTCCGCCCCAATACATTGCAACGACGTCCACCGTATACCCCACACTACTATAACAGTTACCCTCAGAAGTGCGGCTACGTGGCGTAGTGGGCAAGGCGCTCGCCACGAAATGCTGGAGACGCTGGGCTCGTCAGTTCGAGCCCAGCGCTCCACATTTGCTTTCAGTTTAGCTGGTCGTCCGTACTAATACACATTGGCCGTATTAGGGGGTGGGAAACTGATGGGTGGGGATCGGGCGTTGTGGACAGCGACTCCTACAGGTCGGTTGGTGCGCCTGCGCAGTAGAATCAGGAAGTGTCGGGGGCAGCGTGAGCCTCCCACGCGTTACTCCTCACCACTGAGAGATCGAGCTGCGCAGGTGAAAAGATGCGACTGCTGTTACCTCAAGTACCGGAGGGGACTTGTGCTATGTATGACTTAGTCCACATTGCAGCCGGCTTGTGGGAGGCAAGAAACAGCGTCCGTGACAGGGGAGGGTTGAATTGGATGATACGAAATTGGGATGGGAGAAAAATATAGAAAATGGGAGAAAAAGTGGATAAAAAAAAATTACCCTCAGAATTCAAAACACACACCAACTCGGCAGGTAAACTGTAAAATAGCGCCGTGCAAGCTAATTAGCCTAGCCAGCCTTGTTTACTGAGTCCGGGTCTCCTTCCGCTGTCGGCCATCTCCTTCACTGATTGGTTGTTAGTGCGTGTGCTCATATCCAAGCTTGGAAAATCGATATATCGAAACTTTGCGACCACGTTTCATGTTTATTTCAAGGAAATAATTTATTGTGATAGTTATCGTTATCGTTTTATCGCCCAGCCCTAGCAACATTGTATCATTATAGTCCCTGTGTCTCCCTGAATCGGAAAACAAAGCAAACAAACTACAGGTGTGAAAACGCCCTAACGCTGAATGTTAGCTATGTCAAGAATGTACTACACCTCTGTGATAAGTGAACGTGACATGCATAATGGCTGTAGTTAGCCTCAACTGAAGTTGGCATCTTGTTTGTGCGGTCAGCCATTATGCAGAACATGCTGTTTTCGCAAGTTTATGCCGCTCACGTATGTGTGTTTCAACAATGGGGAGTCAGGAAACACTCTTGCATGTGAGTTCATCTATATGCGGATGACACTATTGTCTATTGTCTACTATTATATTGCTGACTATACAACTAGCCATTGCAAACTCACATTTAATGCTCTGCAAGATGCGCTGTGCATTGGCCTTTAAGCTTGTACTTTGCATATATCGACTGTGCATGGGTCTGACATCGAGAGAGAGAGAGAGAGAGAGAGAGAGAGAGAGAGAGAGAGAGAGAGAGAGAGAGAGAGTTACAGAATACAAATATCTTGGCCTCTGGCTTTATGAGAAATTTACATTTAAATACCACATAAACAATATTGCCAGTAGATTGTTGCAAAAGATTGGCTTCTTGTACAGGAACAAAACCAGCTTCCCAAATGATTAGCAGAGGGTTGTTGAAAGTCTTGGATTGTGGAGATGTGATTTATAGAAATGCTGCTCCTTCCACTCTTAAACCTCTAGATACGGTCTATCATTCTGCCCTCAGATGTATTACCGGCGGTGATAGATATGATACTCACTACTGCATCCTGTATGATGAAGTGGGTTGGAATTCTCGGGCAGAGAGGGCGAAATAAACTTTGGTATCTGTTTATCTTTAAGGCCATTGCCGGGAAATAACTACCTTATATCACAATGTGGTTGATTGGAATTATGGACCCTATCTGACCTGCTCAAATGACTGGCCCACACTTAAGGTCCCCAGAGTACAAACTGAAATTGGAAAGTCAGCCTTTTGCTTTAATGCTCCAGCTTCTTGGAATGATCTTCAACTCACACTAAAAATCAATACTCCACTATCCCATGGACAATTTAAAAACATGTTTACAAATCCCCCTGCTTAAAGAGGACATGCATTGCTATTCCTAGCACAATTTGGGCAGCTTTACACAATTCCTGTGAGTCTATTGAACACATCTGTAAGCTTTTATATAAAAAAAATGCATTGTTTTATATTTCTAATCAAGTACTCAAAAGCCAAATTTTTCTCACTTTGGATTTCAGACTGTGTTGGCCTGGCTCCGCCCATAAGCACTGCGTAAATGAGTATGTGCTACTGCTGCTTCCCCGCGCGAGGTCCAGCCCAGGTTGTGTGTAAATGAGTATGTGCTACTGCTGCTTCCCCAGGCGAGGTCCAGCCCAGGTTGTGTGTAAATGAGTATGTGCTAGGGATGGGTACCTTTCACATTTGAACCGATACCGGTACCGGTACCTGTGAATCGATACCGGTACCCAACGGTACCTTTTTTCTGTACTTTAGTCTCAAGACATTTAATTTACCTACCTCAGTCGTAAAAAAAAAAATCCAAACTTCAAATAACTACAATTTCGACAGTTTTCGGCTTGTCATTGCTCCGACTGCTTTGTTGTTGAATCAAGTCAAATCCTAGGTAAGCATATATTGTGCGTGTGAACGTTGACATGAAAAGAAAAAAGTATAAAAAAAAAAAAAAAAAAGTAAAAAAAAAAAATGTATAAAAAAAATAATCAAGTGATAAACCAAAAAAAAAAAAAAAAATTAATAATTTTTTTTTTCTTTTTTTTCGGTTTATCACTTGATTCGATACTCGGTAGTACCGACGTGTTTCGGTTCGGTACCTCAAAAGTACCGAATTCGGTACCCATCCCTAGTATGTGCTACTGCTGCTTCTTCGCGCGCGGTTTGTTTCCCCGACAGAAGCTCCTCCCTCTCTCTCTCCCTCTCTCTCTCCCTCTCTCTCTCCCTCTCTATCTCTCTCCCTCTCTCTTTCACTCGCTCGTTGTCTGTCTCGTGAACTCGAGACTAGACTGATGAGTCAATATGGTAATTAGAGACACAGACCCATTGATACTAACCCGTATTAATATAAAACCAAGCTAAACCCAGAAAAAGCCATTTATAATGCATGTCCCCTTTAAGTTTGTAACAGTTTTTATTATATTTTTTCTCTTACTTGATTTTAGTTTTCCTTTATCTTTATTTTGTCCTATCTGTTTTAATATGCCTTTTAATATGCCTGTAATCTCTACAGCATTTCAACATTGGGGATCAGCAGCCAGTCACTAAGCCAGCCAGTACGAGACAGTGGGTCATATAGGGCCATTCATGCTATATACTGTACTTACAGTATCCTGCATATGGAATTCTACAGCAATTATAAACCTGTAAGCCTGCCTTACAGTCATGAATATTTATGAGAATCAGAATCAGAAAGGTCTTTATTGCCAAGTAAGCTTGCACATACAAGGAATTTGTCGTGTGGTGCATCAACATTAACCCGTTGGGTGCCGTTAACGTAGAACTACATTTCTGTCGCCCGACGGTTGAGTGCCGGAAACATAGATCTACGTTTTTCTCACAGTATTTTTTTTATTCGCTATTGCCATTCATAATTCAGTGGGGCACCTTGTGCATGCTGTTCTGAGTGTGTCTGAGCTGGCAGACGGTCTTATACCGCCCTCTAACGCCTTCGGCCGCTATTGCACTCCATTAGAAACGGTGTAGTTTATTTTCTCTACCGAGCTGCGGCGTGGGGGCGGGTCCTAAACACTCCGGCAAAACATGCGCTTGTAGGGATGGCTTGGACAACTGACCCCGCCCGCCCGTTCATGTGCAATGCCCAATAACGTCGGAGACAGGATCACTGTGGATAACTGGAATGGCGATCAGATAATTGAAAAAAAAAAATGCATTACATCAGAGACCAGCTAAGGACTCTATATATCCAATCTTGCGTTGATCTGATATTTCTTTCTCCCACGATTGAAGCTGTCTGTGTGTGGACTGTGTGTGGCTGTTTACCGTTGGGTGCAGGAAGGGGGGGGGGGGGGGGGGGGGGGCGCGCTCCAGGGCCCCATTTCATGTATGCACAAGGAGACGTAATAATGATAATCTAGCGTTGATTTCAGGAAGATTCGATAATCAGGCGAAAAATTACAACGTGATAAGTGAATTACACAAAAACGCTGTTTTCGCGTCTTTTTCCTGGAATTACTCAGAAGCACCCAAACTATATTCATATTCAAAACGGTATGAAACGGAAATGTACGGATCTGTTTTTTGCACGTTGATTAGAAGCAACTCACTGACAATCGACACCGTTATTAGACCCATAGCTGTAATATAAAAAATAGGTTTAGCTCTACAAACAAGGTGAGCGTTTACACGGGGTTGACGGACGGCAAGGCCAGATGCACTTCCCGGAAGGGGGCGTGGCACTCAATGTGTTAACAGACAAATAAAGTAGAATAAAATAAAATGGAATGTATAAACTAAATTAGAATAGAAATACAATATAATATAGGACAGGGCTGTACAATTGTGCAGGATGTAGTCTGCCGATCAGCACCTCCTGGTGGTCCCCAGGTCCAGGCTGAAAACAAGGGGTGATCGAGCCTTCGAGGTGACAGCACCAAGGCTCAGGAACGCTCTCCCCCTGGACCTGCAAACTGCCCCCTCTGAAAACTCTTTTAAAAAACAACTAAAAACACATTTGTTCAGACAGGCTTTTTGTCATACATAGGCACGTTTTCTTTTTCTTGTCCTCAGTTCCTATAGTTTTGTTTTAATTAGTGACTCATGATTTTATCCAAATTCTTTTATTCTACGTTTTCTATCTGGTTTCACTGTTTTTTTTAACTACTGTCTGTTGTTGTTGTCATTTATTTCTGATTTTGTTTTATTGTGTTTTTTTTATATTAAGCTGTAGTGTAAAGCACCCTGTGCATTCGTGCTGTGAAGGGTGCTATATAAATAAAAGTCATTCATTCATTCATTCGAATATATATACACACTACATTATAATACAAATACAGTGGAATATAATATATAACATGGGCTGTGCAATTATGCAGTAGTGTGCCACACATATGAACAGTGTCATGTCCAGATGCTCACAGTCTTGAGTATATGTGCACATAGAATACCAAGTAGATTGAGTTGGGCTCATTATAATATTGTGAGGTCCCAGTAGAAATAGATTTGATGATACGGTACAATGTTGTCAGTCACTAGCTTGATCCATACTATACACATCAATGGCTAACATTTGGACCTTGAGCCATAGTTATTTTACTGATTTGGAAAAGATGTGGCTTACTGTCAACCTATCCACCCAATTTGAGCCAAATAAAATAAAGAATGCACAATTTATCGCAGCTATATTTAGAAGTGGGGAAGCGCATCTACCGTCTGACTAGGATTATAGAGTGTAGATTTATTATCATTTGAAAGTATAAAAAAAAAAACAGGGAGGGAGTGCCACTTCCATTGCCCAGCCCCCACACTACACCCCTGCACACCACACACAGGAGTGATTAGAATACCCCCTTGCAAGAGGCACACCACACAGCTATGGCTCAGTTATCAGGAGTAGGAAAAGAGGATAGCCTACCAAGTGAAGGTTTTACACATACAGTAGTGGGCTTGTAGTGGTTAACACTGTCGCCTCACAGCAAGAAGGTCCTGGGTTCCAATCCCGCTTGGGGACCAGGTTGCTGGGTTGCCAGGTACCCAGGTGGTTTGCGTGTTCTCCTTGTGCTCGCAAGGGTTTCCCAATGGAAAAACATGCAGAACACACAGATCCCTGTCAAAGACGGACACGAGCACTTGGATTGGTCCCCGGGGCGCGGCCCACACCACAGCCCACGCCTGCTCCCGGCTGCCCTGGGGGTAACGATGATTGGATGGAGAGGAAATTTCACACAAAAAATGCATGCGTGTGTGTGTTCCTATGTGTGTCACCCATCTCGCATTGTGTGTGTTCG
>NC_140165.1:294599967-294729967 GCF_963971535.1 Notolepis coatsorum
TTATGCCTCAACTTTCTGTAATAATTGCCCCAGCGACATCCTTCATTACAGTGAGTTCATGTCTATGCCTTGTTTATCTGAACCTCGCTCTGCTCCACGATGACCAGTCTACCAAGCGTGCATAATGATAAAATATATATATATATATTTTTTTTAAGTTTCCTGATCCAAATATATTCTTTTGAACATGGGATAATTGCTGGAATTTCCATGCTGATGCGTGGTGCACGTACAATTATTTAAAATTATAATCAGACGGTGGAGATGCCAGTGATGTTGCGATGTGAGCACTATGCATATCTAATTTCATTCCATTTCAAACCTTTATTTACTCTCGAAAGAATCATTGAGGTTTGCCCTCATTTGCAATGATTTTGGGATTACAGGCAAGTCAGAACAGCTCAAAACACAAAGAAATATAAAGGGGGGAGTACATTATGATGGTAGACAATTGAATAAATAGGACAACACCCATAATAATAATAATAATAATAATAATTAATATTATATTATTTTCAATCTGATGAAAAACACTTGCATACTGAAGCAGGGAGGTTTGTGATGATGGTTTTAAATCGTCTATAGGATAGTATATACAGTAGTATTGATTTTTAGCACGTGTTGAAGATCCTTCCAAAAAGCTGAGACGTTAAAACAAGAGGTTTCCGAGTGCAGACTGTGCTCAGGAGACCAAGCATGAGCCAAGTCATTTGGGAAGCTGGTTCTGTTTTGGTAAAAGAAAACAACTTTTTGTTCGCTGGTTACTTGCAGGGTTGTCTATATAAGAAAACATGGGCCGATTTCCAAACACTATAGGAAATCTTCCCGTTGAGATGGAAATATAATTGGAGTGGACAGTTTCAGGAAAAAAGAAGAATCAGATTTATCCTCTCCAGTTGAACTCCTGGTATCAATGGCTTGCAATGCTTCAAGTGCATCATTAGGAGAGAAGGGATGAAAGGTGAACTGAGAAGCATGGTTTATGGTGCACAATATTATCATCAATAAGAAGGGGCCCTGTGTATTCCTTTTCAAATAAATGCCCAGCATCTGCAAAGTGTTTATTGAAGGCAAATCTCATTCTGTTCAGAAATCAAACAGTCAACATATTTAATGTGCGTAGGTAAGGAATTAATGGTTTTGTTATTCATTTAGTTTACTTCTTTCCAAAACATTGCGGGGACTGAGTAGGAGCTTGTAATTCTATCTAAATAATAATTGTATTTGGCTTTTCTCACAGCTGAAGTATATTTATTTCTAAGTTGTCTTATATCTCATATTTTCTGTAAGCTTTGGTTTGGAATAGTGTTACTTAAAACATGGTAAAAACATGGTCAAATTGCATTTAAAATGTCTGTAAACAAGCTTCATAAGGCACATTAATTTATAATGCCTGTAAACCAGTTTCATAAGGCACATTCATTTATAATGCCTGTAAACAAGCTTCATAAGGCACATTCATTTATAATGCCTGTTAACAATCTTCATAAAGCACATTCATTTATAATGCATGTTAACAAGCTTCATAAGGCACATTAATTTATAATGCCTGTAAATAAGCTTCATAAGGCACATTCATTTATAATGCCTGTAAACAAGCTTCATAAGGCACATTCATTTATAATGCCTGTTAACAAGCTTCATAAGCCACATTCAGATTCAGCACTGTTGATATTTAGTTTAAGACCTTGATATCCAACCTTTGTCAAGTTGTACGTGTTTTAATTGATTTGTTATCCTTTGTTTTTGTCTTATTGTTGTGATTTTATATGCTGTGTGATTTGATATGGTTATTTCTGTATGTACACTCGACGTGACAGTAAATGAGAGAACCCCAGTTGCTTTCCGAGTTTAAATAAAGGCTTGGAATTTAAATGAATTTAAAATGCCTGTAAACAAGCGTCATGAGGCACAATCATTTATAATGCCTGTAAACAAGCTTCATGAGGCACATTCATCAATAGTGGTTTTATTTGTGACGTAGTGGTGGAACACTGTGTTGATACATTAGGTGAAAGCAATTATCCAAAGTGCTTTACAACTTAACTTCAGCCATTCACCCACACATTCACACACAGATGGCGGAGGCAACACAACCATGGAAGGTGCCAACCTGCTCATCAGGAGCAGTCAGGGGTTAAGTGTCTTGCTCAAGGACACTTCGACACGCTGCAGGGAGGAGCTAGAATTGAACCAGGAACCCTTCCTTTACCAGACAACCGTTCTACCTCCTGAGCAGCCAGTGTGTGTGTGTGTGCGTGTGTGTGTGTGTGTGTGTGTGTGTGTGTGTACGTGTGCTCATGCGTGTGCTCATGCGTGTGCATGCATGCATGTGTGTGTATTAACGTCAACAAGCAACCACACCCAGGGGCTCCCACCTTTGCCTCACACACACACACACACAAAGCTGGCTATGGTCTAATTTACATATATCAGAAATGCTGGAATGCTATAAGCATTGTTTTGTAAAGTGGTGTACTCAGAGAAACACTGTTCACTTAGCTGTACAAACTACTGAGCTGTGAGAAGAAATACATTGATATTTGGCGCCAGTGTATCAATAACGTATTGCAATGTATTCCCAAATTGCCCCTAATGTGTGGCTAGATTAAAACTTGATTGCTGGACTAGCAGTGTTGTGTATTAAAGGGCAATTACACTCACACTGACTCACCTCAAGCACGTCATAATATCAGCATGTGTTTAAGCCTGTCATCCTATCTGTGTCATGCATGTGTGTGGGTTTATGTTTGTATGTGGCAGGGGGGGCTCATTGTGTGCACATTCATGACTCACTGTCACCTTTACCTCACTTCCGTTTGAAGCCCAATGGCCAGTCGCAGCCATTTTGTCTTAGTACCCCACCCAGGGGCATAGGTTTGATGGGACACTTTGGTGGGACACTAAATCATGCAAGCAGAACATTTTTGGCCACTCATTTGTTTTTTGAGCTACAAAGAACCTCAGATGATCCTGATGAGTTGTTAATTAACCTCCTGAACTACATGTGCCTGTGCTGCATACAAATTGATAGCAAATTGGGTCCAAAATATCTTACTTGCCCTTTGTACACCGCTTTGAGGAGGGCTTTATTTGAGAAAATTCAAATTGTAAATCCGGATTTGTTTTGGCAGTCTGAGAGTTGTATGTTGAGTTGTTTTTTTGTGGAGGACATCTTCAGTTTTGCAGGATTTTTGGAGAAAGCATGGCACTTGAGACAAAACACACTATATCCTATATAATTGTATTTGAATTCCTCTTGTTTATATACATTGCGTACAGCTTGTGTTATATTACGTTTTCTTGTATTTTCTTGTATTTTCTTGTTCTTGTGGCCATGTTGGTCTATATGTCATTTGTCAAGTAACTGGTCAAGTATATTATTATATACGTATTGTTATGTGTCTTGTAAGCCCATATGGGCTGGGCATACACCTGTATGTAAGACACGAAAATAAAAAAACATCAAATCAAATTAAAAAAAAACCAAAAGAAAAAAGATTTCAGAGAAGAAATAGCCTGTGTGCCTATGACTTTTCTATATGGACCACTGACACATTAGGATGTGAGATTTACAACACGTTTGGTTCTGCTGTATGAGAAGGTCAGGCAAGAATAAAGACAGATAAAAGAAGCAGGATGACTTCATGGTCATTACACCAACTTTCTCTCATGCTAGATAAACCCATAGGCACTACAGTATAGGATACATGGGGACATTAACGTGTGTTGTCGGGCCTTACAAATACATTTGATTTGATTTGATTTGTTTGTTGAACAACAGCCTATAACACATGATGTATAGCAGTATACTAGCTGCAGATGGCAGTATACTTGTGGCTTGTTGTCTTCACTTACTATATTCTTACTTACGCCTGCTACCCCTTCTGGGGCATAGGCCGTCAACAAGTGATCTCCAAGCATCTCTGTCTTTAGCTGTTCTCTCCAGTTGGTTCCAGGTCATCTTCATGGTCATATATATACATTTGTATATTTACCCCATATATATACCCATATTTGTCTGAATATACATGCATATAACCCCTCTATATGCTTGTACACCAGATACAGATACATTATCTGTATCTGTACATATGAATGAATGAACGAATGAATGAACGAATGAATGAATGAATGAATGATTTTTTTTCTTTTTTACAAAGTAGTAGAACTTGCAAAAAAACTAAAAAAATGTAATGACCGAAAAGATGTAGGCTGAAGCCGAGGCTTATAATTGCCTACCCTTTTTACATTACACCATTTACACACAAAAAAAAAGAAAGAAACATAATTCAGTATATCATTTAGCAAAGTACGGAAGCCCTAAGAGGCCATACATTCATACATTGTATTTACTCCGTTTTCCCGTGATAACGAGTTAATTTAATTAGTTTTTTCGTGATAACGGGATCATTTTCTCGAGATCTCGAGAAAACGAAACGATAGTCTAGTTTCTAGTATATAAATCACTGCACGAAACATCATTCAGTGTCGCAATGTCAGAGGAGCAGGTAGCCCCTTTCGTGACTATGATGCACTCGGTGCATCACAGTCACGAAAGGGGCTAAGGAGCAGGAGGATATTGATCACTGCGTCACATATCTCTTCAATCAAGGCCTGACACAGGCTGAAATAGCTTTATGCCTTCCTGTTACAGATAATATACACATTAGTGTGTGTCATCTAAGAAGACGGTTAGAAAAGGCTTCAGCTTTACCGCCGGCGCAATCAAAGTCAAAGCACCTACGGGAGGCTGCAACTCGAAACTGGCCCCCGTAAATATCCAAACCCCCCCCCCCCGAATGTAGTTTCCTCCCCCTCGTATGTATATATTTTCTGTTAGGATCTCTGTTTAACAGTACTGTATATTTGCATATCTTGTATGTCACAAATGTAACAGTACTGTGTATACCATGTCATGTACCCCCCTGAAATAAATTAATCTGTTATCACGAGAATACGATCTTTGTTATGTCGAGATAACGAAATAATAAGTCGTTATCACGAGAAAACGGACTTCGTTATCTCGAGATAACGAGATAAGTTAACCCGTTATCACGAAAAAACTATCTTTGTTATGTCGAGATAACGAGACAATTATCCCGTTATCACGAGAACTAATTAAATGAACTCGTTATCACAGGAAAACGGAGTAAATAAAATGTATGAATGTATGGCCTCTTAGGGCTTCCGTAGCAAAGGTTATAAACGTTTCATAGTTTTATGTACACATTTATTTATGTATTTAATTTTTTTAATACTTTTTCTTTTTTTATATATATGTAACGGATGGTATCGTGAAGTGCAGTCAAGAAGGGCTGGGGTGAGTAGTGGTGCCAGGATGGTATCGTGAAGCACAATCACAAAGGGCTGGGGTGAGTAGCGGTGCTATGGGTTAAACTCACTCTCACATCCTCAAAAGACGCATAGACACGGTACAAAGAAGTGAATTCACCTCTTGGTATAGCGGTCTGTGTTGTTGCACGCGGTGTGGCAGACCCGTGTTCGAATCTCCCTCGGGGCATCGAAGTTTGAGGTGACGTTGTCACAACCGTTACAATGGTGCCGACTCGACTCCCGGAGTCAGCATTGCCTTGCGGCTTGGGCCGGTCGTCATACTAACTTGTTTGGCTGAGTTAGGGGGAGGGAAGTCGTGGGTGGTAATCTGGCGTTGTGGACAGCGACGCCTACAGGTCAGGTCTGGGCGCCTGCTCAGCGAAAGGCAGGAAATGGTGAGGGCAGCGTGACCTCCCACGCGTTACGCTTCACCAATGAGAGTCCTCGCTGCCAGGTGAAAAAAGAGCCACTGGCTGTCTCCACATGTGTCGGAGGAAGCATGTGGTGGACTTCAGGGTTCCCTTGTACCGACCAGGAGGAGGAACATGCGCACAACAACCAGGTAGGGGAGGGGGGGAATTGGCATAACGACTAAATTGGGATGAGGAGAAATTCTTTTAAATCAGGCGGAGAAAAAGAGGATAAAAAAATAAAATGGTGCTGACTGACCCGGATGCCTTGGGTGGAGTGGAGTGAGTTTAAGGAGGGTGAGTGTAATGGATGGTATCATGAAGCGCAGTCACGAAGGGCTGGGGTGAGTATAGCGGTGCTATGGGTTAAACTCACTCTCACATCCTCAAAAGATGCATAGACATGGTACAAAGAAGTGAATTCACCTCTTGGTATAGCGGTCTGTGTTGTTGCACGTGGCGTGGCAGACCCATGTTCGAATCTCCCTCGGGGCATCGAAGTTTGAGGTGATGTTGTCACACCCATTACATATATATATGTTTTTCTTTTTTCTTTTTCCCTTTGTCACTATTTGAACACAGCTATGTTATAGATAAAATATAACTAGGATAATAATGAGGTTTTATATTTATGTATCACCTTATATTTGAGTAATTTCTTAAAAGTATGTAGCGAACTACACATTTTTACTTCTTTGTCAAAGCTATTACATAATTTCCGACTTTTTATAATTTGTCCTTGGCTTTGCGATATTGAATACACAAGTTCCCCTAAGTCTATATCGGCTCTCTCTAGTCTGGAACAACTCCTGAATGCAACTTGGAAGTGAGTGCTTATGTGCTTTGTACATTATTATTGCAGTGCTAAGATCAACAAGATCTTCCAATTTTAAGGCATTTGATTTAATAAAGAGTGCGTTTGTCGGTTCATAGTAATCAGCTGGATTCACAATTCTTATGGCTTTCTTCTGCATTATGAAAATTTGGTTAGTGTTTGTTTTATATGTGTTTCCCCATACCTCCACACAGTAGGTTATGTATGGGACTATGAGCGAACAGTACAACATATACTACTCTTACTAGTTACGCTGCTGGCCAGTAGTAGTCATACTGTCTTTATTTATTATACTACAACTCTGTACAAACATCTGATTAGCACTACACTCAGTAGTACTAATTTGTATATGTTGTACCCAGTTTAACCACCTGTACACATTGTATATTGCTGTTGCACTTTACTGCTACATTTGCACTCTGGTTGGATGGATGACAAACTTATTTTCGCTGTACTGTACGTACATGCATACAGTACATACACAGTACATACAGTACATACAGTACATACATACATACATACATACATACATACATACATACATACATACATACATACATACATACATACATACATACATACAACACGGTGTACTAATGACAATACATTTTAATCGAATCTAATCGAATCTAATCTAATCTAATCTAATCTATAGCATACAACTAGGAGGAAAGTCCAAGTTGTTGAATGGATATTGCAGATAATAGGATAGCTTGCTTGATAGGTTCTTGATGCAGCTGTCGACCTACACTTTTGCAACAAATAAAAAGGCTCTGTTTTGCAAGACCGCAATGTTGTGAAATTGAATACTAAAACTACAGTTTTCACTCTGCAATTATTTTGGTATTGACTATTCATGTTTTTGTGGTTTTGGTAGGGACATGTCCCTAGTGTCCCTAAATAAAACTACGCCTATGACCTCACATATGGGAGGACAAATCATGACTGTCTGTAGATATATGCAGTGGTTCTCAAAGTGGGATCCAGCGACCCCCGGGGATCCTTGGTGGGGGTTCAAGGGGAGGGGGGGGGGGAGGGGGGGGTCCCCAGGCAAAATGACAAATAGTTAACGTTCAATAATATTTCATTCACTAGAGATTTAGCACCATGACAGAATGTAGAAGAATGACAATTCTGTTATCACCCCACTTAAAATGCATTATAGGCAGTTATGGACTTCTGGACCAAATCACATCTAACCACAAATATCTTCTCAGACAGGTCCCTGACCTATTCTGTATCAATTCGGCGGTGGTGCTTGACTTGAAAAAGGTTCGAGAACCACTGATATGGCAACAAAGGGAGAGAGCTATTTAATTCGAGGCAGACGGCGGATTTGAGTGTGTGTGTGAGTAGTGCTTTTATTTCTGTGAAATTCTGCACATTTAGTGTTTCACATGAGACCGGGAGTGAATTTGAATAAGGTAGCGAGGAGCGGCAGGCAGGGCATTATGAGAGGTGCAGTAAGCATCAGGGAAGGTGAGGGGGAGGAGGGCAAGCTGATGAGGAAGAGGAAGCAGAGCGTGAGGAAGCTGATCCATTTGTGTTCTCGAAACAATGCCGCCAGGAAAATGCGGTTTGGTTAGAAATGCCCTTAAGATAACAAAGGGGAGCGATGAAGACTGAGGGAGAGAATATGAGGAAGCTGTAAAAGGAAGACTTGATGTTTCCTCCGAACAGGGCCTCAGGCTTTGTGTGTCACTTTGTGTGTGGATCGTTTTTCATTGAGAGTAGACAACGGGACAATTAACTGAATGAATTTGATCCATAACTGTGTGATACATAACAGGTAATTCAATTCAATTCAATTCGAGATTTGAGATGGGTCCATTGTACAAGATGTGCAATGTACAGTTTTTAGAGAATAATGCCATTAGAAGAATGTATCGTAGTATACGTCACCAAGTTAAACTTGCACAGAAACTTGCGTCTGAACCCAGCTAACTACAACTATTCCTTCCATTTAGCTGCTTACTGTTTGACCAAATGTTGAACCCTCTAAGTATTACTTTGGATAGATTGGACTATCCAAAAAGCCCATTTGATCATGTTCAATAAGCTCTGTCTTTTGGCATGGGGGAAGATTTGATTTTATCTACAATAAACAGCTCCATATCTGACAGAATAGTTGTGACAATGGTTCCCATTCACACTGAGACAAATCCGTGCTTTAGAAGTCAATCAGAGGTTAATTTCACAGCAACGTTTTTTACTCCCAAGGATAATCTCTGTGACCTTTGCTAGATGTCACCTTAGCACTAATTAGCTACTTAGCAATGTAATTCTCATTGTCCTTTTTCTCATTCCATTTCCATGATATATAAGCATGTTATGCACACACACACAAAAAAAACTGACAAACAGAATATTGCCATTTGCGGTACATGGTATCAAAATGCAAATGTGACCTAATTGCAGTTGCTATTAAAGTGTTTTTCACCGTAATTATGCCCAAAGAGCTCACCTGAAATCCCTGCTGTTTAACACAGACTTACATTATAAAACCCGGAAGCTTTGCAGCACTCCTCTTGTTACAGTAATTACAGATATTAGGGTGAAATAATCTATTTAAAATCAGCATGACATCCAGACCTGTCTGAGAACAGCATTAATGGTGAAGGAACATTATCATTGGTGATTGTTCTCTCCCCCACTAATGACAATATAATAAAAGGCAGAGCACTGAAACTCCAGTAGCAAGTGACTGAAATTATACAATTGACAGCCCTCTAATTCAGGGGTTCTGAAAGTTTTGATGACTGCCGGCCAATCGGTCTTGCAAAAATGTCAATCACGGAAATCGCTAGCGAGCGTACCTGCAATGGCGGTGTAATCTGACTCGCGAGATGCCTAGTTGCCATGCAACCAGTAGCCCAGCAAGCTTTCAACAAGCTGTCTAACTTGACAGCTGAGTCCCAGGGGGTTTTACTCATCTTAAAAACAAAGTACTGTGTGATGTTGTAGGTTGGTTTAAAACTGTATTGGAACAGAATCAAATACACATGCATTTACAGCTTAACAACTCCTCATGGGCCGACAGAGACGTTTCCGAGAGCCGTCATTGGCCCGCGGGCCGCACTTTGAGAATGCCTGCTGTAATCTATACATCTTAGTATGACTTTCACTTTGTCTGTGTGTGTCTGTGTGTGTCAGTTTGATAGTCAGACAAGGACATACACTATTGATTTGTTTTTCTTCAAATCAGTCAAAGCTCAATGTCTCAGATCATTTAACCGTAGGTGTGTACTGTATAAGAAGCAGCCCCTGCTAGTAAGGATACAAACACAAAACTAAGACAAACTGTGAAAAAAAACATTTTAGTTGACTGAAATAAACTTCTCCTAGATCTATCTGCAGCCTTCGACACAGTCAACCATCAGATCCTCCTCGCGGCCCTCGCAGGAATGGGAGTGGCTGGCTCTGCGCTGACATGGCTGACATCATACCTCAATGACCGCTCCTACCAAGTGTCATGGAGAGGGACCCTGTCGGCCACCCGCCCCCTGCGGACGGGTGTCCCCCAGGGCTCGGTCCTAGGACCCCTTCTCTTCTCCCTCTACACTAAATCACTGGGTAACATTATCACGTCTCATGGCTTCTCGTATCATTGTTATGCCGACGATACTCAACTCTTCCTCTCCTTCCCTCCCTCAGATATCCACGTCTCTGAGCGGATCTCGGCCTGTCTGTCTGACATCTCCGCCTGGATGACGACCAACCACCTCAAACTGAACCTAAGCAAAACAGAATTGTTTTCCATCACAGTCGAGAATGCAGCTGTGACCGCGTCCCTGACCGCCAAGAACCTTGGTGTTGTCCTCGACGACCAGTTGAACTTCTCTGCTCACATCGCAGCGACAACTAGAACCTGCAGAATCCTCCTGAGCAACATCAGAAGGATCCGCCCCTTCCTGACAAAAGAAGCCACCCAACTCCTCGTCCAATCAACAGTCATCTCCCGCCTCGACTACTGCAACGCACTGCTCGCTGGCCTCCCGGCCACTGCCACCAAGCCTCTTCAACTCATTCAGAACGCAGCGGCTCGCCTGATCTCAAACCTACCAAAGTCAGCCCATGTCACCCCACTTCTTAGGGACCTGCACTGGCTCCCCATTGCTGCACGAATCCGCTTCAAGGCCCTCGACCTAGCATACCGTGCGGCAAAGGGAACCGCTCCCGCCTACCTCCGGTCAATGGTCTCCAACTACACACCCTCAAGACCCCTACACTCTGCATCTTCTGGCCGCCTCAGACCTACTCCTATCCGAGCTCCGGGAGGGTCATCAAGGAGAAGCCGCCTATTCTCAGTCCTTGCCCCACAATGGTGGAATGAACTACCCACCCCAGTTAGAACAGCCGAAACCCGTCCAATCTTTCGCCGTCGACTAAAGACACACTTCTTCAACCATTATCTGAAATAAAAAAATTAAATAAAAATATATCTAACCCTAACTAACCTTACTGTCATGCACCTAATAAACTAACCTACACTGTAGCACTCAACACTTTGATGAACATTGTTACTCAGCTGATAGAGTTGTGCCCTTCCTGATGACTTGTCGTACAGAACTTGTAAGTCGCTTTGGATAAAAGCGTCAGCTAAAATGACTAAATGTAAATGTAAATGTACACAATACCTATTCTGAACTTCTTAAATCTTGCCCCTGACAAATACCACACACATTATAATGATAATAAAAAAATTAAATTATTTAAAAATGTTTTATCTAAAGATACATAAATAAATAAAACAAATTCTGAAACTAAACTAAACATATTTAAACAATAAATACTGAATCAAAAAGAATAAAAATTAAAACGAATGAAAAATACATTTGTACCCTGGTCTTATTTAAGTACAAAGGTGGTACCAAGGCGATACATGACTTTTAGTAAGTAAAAATAGTAAAAACTAGCTTAGCATTGCAGCTGAGGTCACCTGACATCACAAGCTGCAGTGCATTTATGTTTGCAATGTGGCCCTTAACATTAGGCTAGTTAGCAGAAAACCTATAATCCTCCAGTAATCCTGCAGTATAAAGGACACAATTACTGGTAAACGGGAAAGGAAATCACCATTCAAAAGGAACTGGAATTTTGTGTTACTTTGTAAAAAATATAACACTTGAGGTCTATTGGCTCCCGCTGACATTGTTAACAAATGCGAAATTCTGCCTCCAATATCTCAAAAGAATAAACAAAGCAGGTGCCACTGTTTTTTTGGATCCAATATCTCAAAAGCAAAAACACAGCAGGTTTACTTCTGCCTCAAATATCTCAAAAGAAGAAAACACAGCAGCCACGGTACCACTGTGTCTAATTTGCATCGTCAAATGGGTGGAGTACCCCTTTATTAATGTATAATGTAATGATAATGTATACTTTTAGCTTGAATTTTTAAGCTGGGGGGGGGGGTAACCGAGGGAGTACACAGAGGAAAACCCCCGCAAACACGGGGAGAACATGCAAACTCCACTGAGAGAGGCCCCCTGCTGGGGTTTGAACCCGGGACCCTCTTGCTGTGAGGCAACAGTGCTCACCACTGCGCTGCACCGCTCGTTAAAGCTAATGTCTCATTTAGGTTTCTACTGTATAACTCAAGGCAACAGCAATATTGATGAATACCAGTCACAAGCAATTGATACTGTAACTCTGAAGTTTCTCCACAACATAGCACTACCAGAAAATAAACTATCCAGCTGGCAGTCAATAATTAATTATGTGGTTCCTTTCTTTCAACTTTACTATTTGAACTTTTTGAAGTGTTACAACTATGTATATTTTCTAAATTATTCAAAGTTTCATAGAACAAAGTTTGATGGAGAATCAAGGAAATGCATTCCTCTGTTGCCAACATTAAGACTTGCCTCGTCTGGCTCATACCAAGGAACAAGCTCAGAAGCGTTGCCTACTGATGTGTTGGACAATTATTTGGACACAGAAATGGGGAGGTTGGTTTTAGTTCTGAGTGGAGAATCCCCTTGTTTCTGTAATATTTCCCGAAATCGCTGTACGAACATTTCATGTTTTGACCTTACTTGAAGTAATGTACAAACCCTGGCAATTAACTTCTGTATTATTGTAGCGACATAAAGATCAGTATTGGTATGGATGTGTCATACACAACATACAGGCTTTGTCTCTTTTCACATTACCCAGGGACTCGAGGGGAATTGCACATGCAAATCCTTGTCAAGTGAAAGCCAATAATACATCTTGGATTTTCAGCATCGAGGAGCCCTATCCTCAGGATCTGTCCGAGGGGCGGTATGCTCTTTGTCAAGGTATTCATATCAGGCCAGGGTACCTCAGAGAGGAGGCTTACAGTATCTCTTTCCTTGACAGAATGTCGCTGATCAACAATTTTTCTTCTATAGAATCCAATTGGGAGGAGGATTTAGGAGTGGAACTTTAGTAATAGTAGTAGTAGCAGCAGCAGTAGTAGTGGCATGAAGCTCAGAACAGGGTCATTTATACTGAGTTTATACTGAGAGTTTATACTGAACTTGGCAGATCTCCTCTTGGCTCCTGTGCACCTGGGTCGTGGAGAGGCCCGGCGGGGGACATTGAAATTATGTGCGCTAGTCTCCATAGGTCGATTTAGAGCACTGGTGACCAAGCAAGTCACCACAATCTGTAATTGTTTTTGTTAATATTTAGTTTGAGTATTTTAGTGTATTAAAGGACTCTATTTTGTATTTGATCCTGATCTAATCCTTGATCTGAACCAGATTATTTTTATTGTTTATATTTTTGGACGTTTTCTGTATTTTTCACCCATCCCAATTTAGTCGTTATGCCAATTCCCTTCTCGCCGTTGCACGCATTGCCCCGCTGTCGGCCTGGGGAGGGTGTAGAACTACCACATGCCTCCTCCGATGCATGTGGAGTAGTCGCCAGCCGCTTCTTTTCACCTGACAGCGAGGAGTTTCACTGTGGGAACCTAACACGTGCAGAGGTTCACGCTGTTTCCCCCAGATCCCCTCCCTGCTGAACAGGCGCCCTGACCGACCAGTAGGAGTCACAGTTTACAACGATCAGGGCCCTGTTCCTCGTACCTGGCTAACTGAGTTAGCCAGATAATTTTCAGGATAACTTGACATGAGTCAGACTTTTTGGTTCCCCGACGCACGTTTGTCTACATCACTATGGCAACAGATCAAAAAGTTTGAACCTGCCCCAGCGCAGGGTTTAGTTCAGTTAGCTGGATAAACTGGCCACGCCCTCGCAAAAAAAATGCCAGCTCCCTTCCTCACAGATCCCATTATACCATTCTGAATTATGTTTTTGTGCTTCGTTTTTCTAGAGGGGGCTTTTGAAATGTAAAATAATAGACCTAAAATGCTGATAATAAATCATATTCAGCCTATGGATTTTAACTTTGTCCTAAATAATGCACGTCATGGCTATACGGCACTTGCGAGTTGCGACACACACTATGTGGTTATTTTAATAACGGAGCATTGCAAATGTGAATCCCGCAGGGATATTTTTAATGAATGAAACCTATCGGGCGTTTGGCTCTGATTCGTTTCATATTCTCCGCTGTGGATGTATTTGCTTAACGGAGTGCCCGGATTGTGTTTCATTCAAGCATAAATTGAAGCGTCTTTATGCGTGGATTGTTGAATTGTGCGTGGATACGACAAATCTGAATCTGTGGATTGTTGAATTGTATCACTGTCACTCACACATTATTGTGATATTGTAACTGGGATTAAAATGTTTGAGGAGATCTGCTATTTGACGGATTTGATGACGTGGACGTGACTTGAGAAAAGTGAATGAGCAATTGCAAACCTTTGACGTTTTGATGAATGAATTTGAGAAAATGCATTTATCTGTTCAAGCACTGTTATCTGATGATAACAGTGTCTAGCACAGTCTCTGGAGCGTAACAGTAAGAAGCATTTTGTATAAAAGTATTCTGTACTTCTGTATGACAACTATTAAAGAAACTTGAAACTTGAAACTTGATGAACATGACTGGTGTCACTGGTATAAACCAAAGGTTAATCAATTCAATGCATGTATGGATGATGTCCGAAACAGATTAAAACCTGATTTAATAGTGAAACTGTATAGCCCCCAAGCCTCTCTGACACGTTATTTCAGGGGTCGCGCCTTGAAAACTTTGGGAACGATGTATTTATATAGTACATGATACCTAAGCGCATACAGTACAGATATCCTCATATGTATCTATTCATTCGTATCAATTAGATACTCTTTGGGCTTGTTTTTATCTACTTATTCTGAAAGAGTTGAACAAATTATTTTCGCTAGCATGATCTCATTCGATTATTCATTCCATTAACTCATTCCGCGCCTAGAGGTCGCTGTTTACCTTGTGGTAAGAATGCCAGCGCTCTGTTCAATGGGGATAATGCCGGTGTTTGCGAGTGCTAAAACAATATTAAATATTATAGCTATGGATCTAATAAACACGTCGATTGTCAGTGAGTTTCTTCCGGTCAACATGCAAAAAACAGATAATTTTTTCATACAGTACATACATTTCCGTTTTATACCGTGGTGAATATGAGTATAGTTTTAGAGTGATCCTGTCGAATCCCAATAAACTCCAGCAAACGGCGCTTCAATGCATTTCCTTGGAAATCGTGCCATTTGTCGCTTTATTTATGAATCGTTCTGAAATAAACGCTAGATTATCGATATTATATGTTTCATCATGCACGCACGGAAGCGGGGGCTGAAAAGTCGCCCCTCCATGCTTTGGTCGGCGCCAACAGCACACACACACACACACACACACACACACACAGACAGGTTGTGATCATTACGAAAGAAACATCGGATTAACCCAAGATTGGTAACATAGAGTCCTTACCTCACATCTGATGTACTGCAAAAACATTAATCCAATTCCTGATCGCCATTCCAAATATTGATCACGTTTATTGATCCAACGTTTCTCAACCAAAACACATGAATCCACGCTGCTCCAGTGTCCCCCAATCCATGTGTTATAAACATTACTCTTGCCCGAGAAGGAAAACATGGACTTCTTAGATCGATGCACAACCCTAGCCAGAGGGATTCCAATGATGTGCAATACCGGCCGCAAGGCGTTAGGCGGCGGTATTGGCCTTTTGCGAGCTCAGACCCATTCCCATCAGGCTGGATGGATGAAAAATGTATGGATATAGCAAATAAAAGAAATAACGATTAAAACCCGACTTTTCTCGTGATTGGCGCTCAAGCGATGGCGAGTTAACCCAACTTTTTTCGTGGTTGGCGCTGAAACAGTTAAGCCTACTGCCAGCAGGCAGATTTAAGGAAATATAATCTGATTGATTGGGGTAATGAGGGACTTAAAATTAGCCTATAGATATGCATTTAACTTGTCGGCGAGGCTATTGAGCCGTACTGTATTGTACCCATTCTGCAATCTGTTAATAAAGTTTTCAATCAATCAATCAATGCCGTTAGAAAATCAGGATTTCTGCGATCGACACCTGCTGTCTTTTCAGGTGAGGCGGCCGCACGCAATTATCCTGAGTATCAAGTCTGGTTCGAATAAACGAGAGTGAATCAGCGTTCGAGGAACAGGGAAAGCCTGGTTTCAAACATCGGGTTAATTGAATCTGGCTAATGGGACTTTTGATCGACTTAGTTGAACCAACTACGGGGAATAGGGCCCAGGACACATACCCCAACAACCGGCTTCCCACCCGCTAACACTGCCAATTGTGAACCGGCTTCCCACCCGCTAACACTGCCAATTGTGTTAGTAGGGACGATTGACCAAGCCGGAGGTACCGCTGACAGCTGGATTCGATCCCAGAGTCTCTGCGGTGGTAGGCAAGTGCTTAGTCCACTGCGCTACCCAGCCGCACCTGAACCTGCTTCTTGATCAGGGTATAGGGTATAAATACAGGGACAGGTTTGAGATGAACTCCACTCCCTCCGATGGAAACGGGATGTCGTCGTCAGTCCCTATATACTTATTAGTGAACTGTAGAATACATGGGTCATTGACAGTGCTTGATTTATATATTTTAGACAAGAATAGAAATTGCGTTGAGAAGAGATCACACAGTTGAGCAGAGTTCACACAAGCCTTCGTTTGTTATGTGTTATTGTGAAGCCTACCAGTTCCCAGGATGAAGTGCCACTGTTGTCTGAGTTGTGAAATTCTATTTGAGTTGTGAAATAAAAAAAAGAAAGATCTTCACACCAAAGGATAATTGCCGTGTTTTTTATTTGCCACGACTCTTCTCAGAAGATGCCTCAAACAGATGAAAAGAACTTTTAATAAATAAATTATCTCACTTTTAAACATGTCCTGACTTCAAACAGAAACAAACAAAAGCTCACATTTTGTCCACTATCTTTTCAAACTGGGAAACACATTTCTTGCTCGTCACTGCTCTTCTTTCTCATTCCTTTTCAAGATAGTCTGTGGTTAGGCATCTCGTCATTGCTTCCTTTTTGGAAGGTGGGCACTGGGGGGGGTTCAGGTGAGGGGGTGTTGGAGAGGCTGAGGGTGTGGGAGGGCAACATCTGACGGGTTTGGGGTGCAGTCAGGGGAGGGATCTGATATTATTGTGGGGGTTTTCAAGCATGAGGAAATGAAGACAGGGTCACAGGAGGAGGACAGATGGAACGCTTGGACCCCATTACATCATGCATATCGATCTAGTAGATCCCTGGAAGCTGTCTTAATTCCTAAAACAGACAGGTGTATATTAAAGATCTCACTGCAGCATTTAACACTGTGGCCCTGGCCCATTTCATTATGTAACAATACATTTGCCATTTATTTTTCTTCAGATTCTCTTTTTTGAGGCCTGTTTTCTTGACACCGCACACTCAAGATCTAATTCCTTTATTATGGACCCAAGAGGACATTGAGGTCCAGAAACACCCAGCACTGATAACAGCTAGGCTACACAAAATGAAAGAAACACACCGCTAAGCCTAAGCATTATGAAACGGACCATTACATTCACTAGACAGTAGGCTACGCCTAAGTATATGAAACAGACCATTAGGCCTACATTCACTACACAGTAGGCTAAGCCTAAGCATAGGAAACAGACCATTACATTCACTACACATTAGGCTAAACCTAAGCATAGGAAACATACCATTACATTCACTACACAGTAGGCTACACCTAAGCATATGGAGAAGAATAACTTACTCCCAAGCTTCTTCGGTCACATTTCCTTTTTTGTCAATAGTGTCTCATGTTCTGCTTGGAGTGTGATGAGCTGCTTAGTTTTTTTGGAGCAGTCCGTGTAAATAAAATGAATGTTGTGAACGCGCGTTGATGAAGACCCATCTGTCAGTTGCACCACATTTTTGGACCCCAGGAAGACTAGCTGCCACTTAGGCGTCAGCTAACATGGGCATCCGTTTAAATAAACAAAAAAACTTCAGGTGTTTCCTTTTGTAACCACTCCACTGTGTGTGTATTTAGGTTCCTTTCTGTCTGTCAGTATTGTCTTGTCCTTCGTCTGTGTTATGACATTGGTTACGTCAGTGTCTGCCCGAAGTCTGTTGTTTCTAAGTAATTTCAGTTATTAGACTAGTCAGCTCGGCTGTCAGACGAGTTTTCTGTTTCGTTCATCTTTGCCTCTTCCTGCTTTCTTTGTCCCTGTACCATCCCGCCTGCCTGGCCTGTAATAAATATACCCATGTGGGTTTGATCGTTTCATGCCTGGTCTGGTGTCCTGTAAGTGGGTCCTGCCTCTTCACCACTACATTTCAACAAAAGTACATGATTTAATACATTGGACTACATTTCACCGTTTGACATGTCATCGGTTTAGACCGTCCTCTGGGATCAACACAAGGGGATGACTTCAGTATTTTCACATGCACTGTAATATCCGAGTTCTTGATTACTGTAAATATGTCACCCGTTTTACTGGTTCTTCCTTTACGTTATGGTCCAGGCAGGCAAAGACATTATTCTCCTACACCTATCTTGTGGAAAAGAGTTGACGTTTCCTGGATGAATTTTGTTCTTTTCTTTTTTTTTCTTTTTTCACCCAGACTCCAGACTATTTTATTTTATTTTTTTTTTCTACCATCTCGCATCATATACTGATCGATTCAGAACCAACATCTCATCAATTGTCCCTCTGCTGCAGCTCTCTCCTCCCGGGCTCCGATTCATACAAGCGCACAACAAAATGACACAATCATGTCCCTTTAAAAAAATAAAAATCATTCTCACAACCGAAGCGGCGTTACTGAAGAAGCACGGCTGCAGGGTGTTTTCTAAGCGTTTCTCGGCTTAACGTGCATCGCCGTACGTATGTATTCCTCCCTGGTAATATACCGGGACAGCGGTTGGAGGCGTGCAGGTACAGTCGTCTGCCTTGGGATTAGGGCTATTGGCTTCCTGGTCTGCCTGCACTCACCACCACATCAGCACTACCTAAGCTAATAGGCACTTTAAAGTGGGAGAGAGATGGCTGATGTCAGCACAGTCAGACTGCAGATGGCCGGGGCATTCAGATACTCCCTCACTACTACAATAAAAGTGCACTTAATGTTGGTCTTATTTATTTTGTCTCCTCTCTGGTACATCTTTACACAACTACTCGCGGCACCAGAGGCTTCCATTAGTTAAATGACTTACAGGATCTATAGACACTCTGGATGGATGTCTGCGTGGTCCAAAACAACGTTGACGGTTATTGGAGAGGCATAAAATGCCCATGATGCATAATAGATGTCTGATGTCGCACCGGAAAATCCGCTATGCAATCTTTTCCGTGGGCCGAGTCTAAAAAACCGACATGTATTCATATAATATACATCCAGTAACTTAAGTTGAGTTAAGTTGTACTTTGTTAATCCCTGTGGGGAAATGACTGTTTGCATATACAGTAACCCATCCTCACCACTTAGGAGCAGTGGGGCAGCCACAGACATGTGCCCGGGGACCGACTCTGGTTGTAAAGCGACTACCTCCGTCAAGGGCGATAGCAGGAGTGCCTAGCGTGCATGTTTTTCAGTGCGGGAGGAAACTGGAGTACCCAGAGGAAACCCACACGACACACAGGGAAGAAGATTCAAACTCCACACAGAGCCCCCCCCCCCCCCCCCCCAATCCCCCCTGTCGGTTTCCCCCCGCCGGATCGTCTTCTTCCTGAGGCGGCAGTGGCTCAGGACGTAGATCGGTCGTCTGGTAGTCGGAAGCGTCCCGGTTCTATTCCCGCTCCGCCCGGTGGCAGCGTGTCGAAGTGTCCTTGAGCAAGACACTTAACCCCTAATTGCTCCCAATGTGCAGGTTGGCACCTTGCACGGTTGCCTCTGTGCCATCGGTGAGTAAAGCACTTTGGATAAAAGCGCTATATAAATGCACCGTTTACAATTTACCATTCTTGCTGTGAGGCAAAGGTGCTAACTACTATCTACTGGGGGCCAACCTTGCCATTGAAGCTCAAAGCTCCTGGACCAGTTCATTCGACCACTCATATTGCACATTGCAACAGGCATCGTTTTACCCTACTGCTTCAGGTTCGGCACTGCTAGACGAGCAATACCACTTACTCTTAACCGTGTACGTACCCATCCTGCTGACTTGTTCTACACAATTTGTAAGTTTGGATAAAAGCGGCAGCTAAATGACTGATGTAAATGTAAATGCAATGCTTCCTGAATAGTATTTCGCCAAAGTCAACTAATTTAACATAAATAAGCATAGCACCCTGGCCCCACCATAAATAAAATAAAATAAAATGTATTTTGTAAGGCCCGACAACACACGTCAATGTCCCCATGGGCCGGACACGTCTTCTTTAAACAAGTCAAGAAGAAACATCACAATAAATCAAGAACAAAACAAAAACAGGTTTTAAGGTAAGGAAAAACTCACTAAACACCTAGCAATAGGGAAAAAACACCACAGGCAATGTGGAGGGGAGAAACCTTAGAAGAGCCGTTCAAGGGGGGGATCTCCCTTCTTAGATGTCGGTGATAGTAGTGTTGCTATAATACAGGCGAAACAGTTGGTAAGTATGTACATATACGTGTAATGAAACACAAATAAGTACATGCAATAGCAAGTGGGGTACATAAGACCATTTTGGAAAGATTGAAAATAGAGCTGATGACAGATCCATTTGAGGTATGGGGGCGTCGTAGAGATGGCATAGAGAGGATCGCGTAACATCCCTAGGTATTGCAATTATTCTGATGTTAAACATAGATATTTGAGATATTAAATAGATATGGATATTATATTTAGATATAGATACATATTTGCTTATTAAATCATTTTAAATGTCATAATACTGAAGGGGGGAGATGTAATGGTACATGGTATCATGTTTAAAAAAGCCTATGGTTAATAATGGTGCCTAACTATTTCAGGATTCAAGAGCCTGTACAGTATGAGCATCAGGGAATGTTTGCACAGTATTTCCGTTTGTAGCGTCAGAAGTGCGCGGCTGTGTGTGTGTCCAAGTCCACGACATGTACAATAAACACATCAATGAATATTCATGATTCTAACCATCTTCCTGATGCATATTTATGACCCGGCTTGACGACTGGCTTGACAAAAGCCGAACCGAGCAAAGCACATGTCGACCTGCAGTGCAGGCCCGTCAGGCCCGTCCCCCACCGGTCATGGTTAGGTGACTCACTTTCTAACATAATTTGGGCCAAGTTGCCTTCCTAGTAGCTCACATTCTCCATCCAGCTTCCATTTGAGCTATGGTCCTTCAAAATCCCCTCACAAAATGGATGCCTTCAGAGAGCAACCGATCACCTTTCACCGATCACCGATTTCCTTTCCTGTGTCTCGTGACCAAACACCACAGCGCGGTAGCCGCCTGGCTTTCCCACCGCCCTACTCCTCCTACCACATATCCATCATCAATATTTCAGCCACTCCGCCAGTAAGAGAAACAGCATTGGATTATGTAAGGTACCCTGCGTGATGGGGATAAGACGCGGAAACGCGAGCACATCCAGTTTCATTCACCGACTGACAGTGAGTTTGATTTTAAGCAACGTGGTTCCGTGTAAGCCGACTTCTGATGGTTATGGGGTGCCATGCCTCCGCCTGGCACTTGCAATTCTAGCGTGTGTCAAGAGGGGCCGAGGACAGGCGGCCCACACGGGAGATGTCGGGAGACATATGGATCAAGGATCAGCACTGACACCGTGATGGTGACAGAACATAAGTACCTCACACCGCGGTCGCCCCGGCAACAAAGGAGCATCCCACAGTCTCTCCGTAATCTCTCACATTTTGCCCAACAAGGTGCATTGAGGTCATACTGAAATGGCTGGGGTTTCAATCAACCAGAACATCCGCGAAAAAAAGAAATAAAATAAAAAGTCAGCTTCACAATAGATCTATTGCTACAGGAAACGGCATGATGGTATTTTCATCAGAGCGAATATCGCAAAGCCCGCTAGGGCCGCTCGGGTAGATTTACAAAATAGCTGGTCAGTTTGGGCATGTGTCTTACCTTGTCTTCTGAATCTTGACCATATTAAAATGCAAGGTACACCAAGGTCTTTGGTCCACAGCCTTAACCGTATGGCAGTTAGTCGATGCAAAACACTGAATAATTTATGGAGGAGGAGAAATAAATTCCAGTCATGAGATACAAAGCCCACGAGTCGCGGGGGCCGATTGGATATTAACATGAAGTTGGTCTGGAAACTCGGGGCTGTTAAAAAGGGCAAGGGCTGAATATCTTCATCAGGGGATTAATACGGGCTTAACGGCGCACCCTCAGGGCACCTCACTGGGAGACAGCGAGGAATGTAAGCCGCGGCGCCGGCGAACATTAAAAACAAACATCGTAAAATGACTAGAATCAATGCAACGCAGGGCTTTTCTTTTCTTCCTCTACTCCTTCTTTGTCTTTTTATGTTTTGATATGGTTAACACCTTCCCTAAGTAAGGGTCGGCGTCACGGTGATCAAAATGAAAGTTGACGCTTTAGAAGTGTTGGAAAAAACACGTGCGGAGAACGCCTTTTTTTTTTCTCTGCACCTCTCGGCCTCCCGTCTTCCGCTCAGGCTGCCGATGATAGACAGGCACCAGGAGTTCAGGGGCGCGCGCTCCTACTGTGCTTTTTAGGAAGTTACTTGAAAGGGAAAAGAACTCTCTGCACACACATACACATTCTGAAGATTTTTTATTGCGTGTTTGAAATTGGTGAAGATTCTTTGATTGACGCATTCGAACGTGCCGTTATTGCTAAAATGACATTCCAATACAGCACACTGTGTATGGATAATAAAAAAGGAATAAAGCACAGATGCGTATTGCACTGCAGTGGCCTACAGCAGAGTTTGATCCAGTCCTTTGATAATTGGATGTTGCAAATATTACGGTGGTGAGGAATATAAGCCGCGTTAGCTGATGAGAACCAGACGCAGTTCCAGATGTTTCTTCAGTTATTTATCAGACAGAGGTTTAATTTAACGCAATATCACACTATCAATTTACAGAATCCTTCCAAGAGGGGAGACTCACGTCTAAGGAAATCTGTTTTGTGATAACTAGCCAGCAGGGGTGCAGTGCAGTCATCAACACTCTTGACGTCCAGAAGAAGCAGAGCAAAACACTGGTTCTGTGTCTTCGTTAACCTTGTCAGCATCTTAAATATAAATGTCAGTACAAACATACTTGGCTGTGACCGATTACTACCAACGATGACATTATGAAGAATTGGTCGTTTCTGATAGCTAGAAGCCCTTTAAATTGCTAGCCCTGCTAGCTTCCTAAAGGGCTGATTCTTGAGAATTGCCCATTGGTTCCGAGCGCTGGCAGCATGACATTTTAATCATAATGACAAGCTAACAGAAATGCTAAATTACTAACAATGGAGAAAAGGCTTGTCTACACATTAGGAATTGGGAGATGAGAGTCTACCCGGCTAGTGTATATTTTTCTGCCTAGTCTCCACTCTGTGTAAATAATAAATAGTTCTACCAGAATAAATAAATGTTACCCCTCTTCAGTGACTAGTAATGACTTTAAATATGCAGAACTGTGCCTCACCAGAAGCTGTGAATTTAACTTGGCTTTTACCTTTTAGCTCGTAATCCACACGATTTAACACTTTTAGAGCAGAGATTGAATTTATTTTCTATTGTGTAATAAATTGTAATATTTGAGGAATGCTCCTATAGAATTACTTGGAATTAGAATACGGACTATGGCTGATCAGTTCAGTTCAGCCATCTCTACCTAGGCAATGCATGTGGGGAGAATGTGATCCCAAATTACAACCCCCCCAGCCCCCTCCCTCCCCCTTAATGATGGACTACCCCCACCGACATAATCTGAACATTGCTGATAGTGTTTCAGACACTTTTCAACTGTCGTGGAGTTAATGGCAGCTGCGGAGATTAGAGAGACCCGATACAAAAATGCTGATTTGTGAAATGGTCTGAAACGGTAAACAGTAGCTACTGGTTCCTGCGAGTAGGCAGACAAACATGATGAAGAGAGGGAGGAAATGTATAATGCCGTTGCACTCTTTTTATAAATGTAACTACATCAGTTAGTACCAAGGGATGCCGCACAACTGTGGACTAAACAGCTATCTGGTATATTGACATTTCTATACACAGACAAAATGGTTTATTGTTGCAACAAAGATTGCATCCCTATCTCTGTTTTCTTTGCCCTTCTCATCACTTGGCAGGCATGCATTCTTTTCTCCTCACCCTACTGATAAGCTGGCCAAAACGCTGCCTCAACTAACTCACAGTATTCTCTACGAGAGCTTCTGTTCTGGCTATAATAAATAGTTATACCGGGATAAACACGCTACCCCTCTTCCCCTCAATGGGGAGCGACAACGCCTCTCTCGCGGACTCAACTCTTTCTACGCTCGGTTTGGTGCAGACAGTGGCACCGCTAGCTCAACGGCTAGTGACGTCACTGGCGCGCCGGCTGTTGTGTGTGGGGGGGGGGGGGGGGCGCAACCGGGGGGGGGGGGGGGGGGGGGGGGGGGGGGCTCTCATTTTCGGTACACAGTGTGAGAAGAGCATTTATGCAGGTGAACACCAGAAAAGCTGCTGGCCCAGATGGAATAACAGGACGCATACTTAAGTCCTGTGCTAACCAGCTAGCCCCTGTGTTCACCGCCATATTTAATCGATCCCTGGCGGAGTCAGTGGTCCCTGGCTGCTTCAAGATGTCTACCATCATCCCTGTACCAAAGAAACCCTCCCCAACAGGTCTCAATGACTACAGACTGGTGGCACTCACCTCTGTGGCCATGAAATGTTTCGAGAGGCTGGTCAAGGATCACATTTGTGCCTCCCTCCCCAGTGATATGGACCCTATGCAATTTGCATACAGGCCAAACAGGTCCACTGATGATGCGGTCTCCCAAGTACTGCACAGCACCCTCTCTGACAGAAGGCCCTTTCACTACCACACTGCAAAGATGTAACCCTTTCACTACCACTACAGAAGGTTAACCCATTCATTACCACACTACAAAGGGTTAACCATTTCACTCCCACACTACAGAAGGTTAACCTTTCACTACCACACTACAGACGGTTAACCGTCTGTAGTGTGGTAGTGAAAGGGTTAACCTTCTATAATAGGGTAGTAGCGAAAGAGTTAAGGGTGGCAACAGAAAAGGCTCTCGCGAGGAAGTGGATGAGTCAGATGGTGCCGACAGGGGGAGAATGAATGGATGTGATCCATGTGATCTATGTGATGGAAAGGTTGACGTACTGTATGCACTGAGACAACAGAAGGAAAGGTTTGAGGAGAGGCGGAGGAGATGGCGGCCATCTGTTTTGTATTTAAAAATAGAAAAAGAAAAAGAAAATGACAAAGGAATAGATGTAAGTGGCCAAAGACCGCAAGTCCGCAACCTCAGTATTTTCAACAATGAGGGACATTCACTCTTTTGGCCAGTCCCCCTCACACTACAGGGCCCATCAGACATTATTATTATAATAGGGTATTAATGGAGTAGTAGGCTACACATAGTTTGATATAGCCTACAGACAGTAGACTAAATAGTTGTTCTAAATGTAGCAGGTAACGTCAGGTTGCTTCGTTGAGCAAAATGGATATCCGCTGCATCCATTTGCAAGGTAATCTTCCATAGGCGGATCAGGTAGGTTACCTGATATAAAACAGTAGATGCAATGTGTCTTAACTCATTCTCTGCCACGCTGGGAACAGGATATGGCTATGTGCTGCCACGCATTAAACCAATGGGGTCAGTCACCTTGTTTGCAGGGCTATAACTATATTCTATATTATAGCTATGGATGCAATACTATGGCCCATTTGACATCGAGTATCTATCGTTCAACATGTGAAAAAGAAACAAAAATTCCATCCATACATTCCCGTTTTATACCGTGGTGAATATAAGTATGGTTTTAGAGCGGTTTAGGGTAATTCCTGGGAGGCTAGTAATAGCCTGCGACATATATTATACTTAACCCATTGACATTTCGTCCCTATACACGTTACAATAAAAAATTCAAATGCATAAGATCGGTATATAATGTTCCATCATGAATGCATGGAAAGGGGGGGGGGTCAGTTCTGATTAATTGATTGTCAATAACGGCATTCGTTAATACAACAACGTACGCTGATCAGGGCGATGGCTATGAAAACAAGGCACAATCAAGCTGAAATTGACGTTAAAATGATCTTACCTGTGGCCGGTGGGATTCCAAAAAGAATATTCCAATTATTTGATTGCCATCTGGTAGATCGTATGTCCATTTGGCCCACGACATAACCCACCACAGCATAATGAATCGGGGGTCCCGAAAGCGATTCAATGCGATCGGGTGAAGCCCTTGGTCCAGGTTACTAGAAAAGTCCGCCCGGAGGCATTTCATCAACGCACAGCCCCATACACAGTCTCAAAGGAAGTGCAATACCGGCCGTATACCACCAGGCGGCGGTATTGGACTTTTGCGATCTCAGACTCATTCCCTATGGTAACACCAGCCTTCCTGGATGGATACTGAATGGACATAGCGAATATAAGAAATAATGATCAAATAACGAGTATACTCGTTGTTGGCGTCCAACGATTGGCGGCCAATAATGAGTATACTCGTCGTTGGCAGTGAATGAGTTCATCAATTATCATTCTTTTTTTAAATTTTTTTATTTTTTTTTTGATTTTCTCCCCGTCCCAATTAGTTGTTGTGCCAGTTCCCCCCCCCCCCCCCCCCTCCCCTACCTGGCTGCTGTATGCATGTTCTCCTACGAGTCGGTAAAAGGGCGTCCCGAGTCGATCGCACGCTTCCTCCGAGACGTGCACCGACAGCCAGTGATGTCTTTTCACTTGCCAGCGAGGACTCTCATTGGTGAAGTGTAACGCGTGGGAGGGCACGCTATCTCAACCAAGTCCTGCCCCGCTTAGCAAGCGCCGAGACGTGACCTGTAGGCGTCGCTGTCCACAATGCCAGATTCCCACCCGCCAGCTTCCCCACCCCCTAATACTGCCAATTGTAAGTGTGAACGGCCAGCCAAGCTGGTGGCAACGCAGAGAGCTGGACTCGAACCCAGCATCTCCTGCGTTGGTGACGAGCGCAATCTCCGCTACGCCACCTGACCGCCCTAATCAATTATCGTTCTGTAGTGTGGTGGTGAAAGGGTTAAGGGTAGAGAGGGTTGCTGTAGCCCCTTGGCTCTCCCCAAAGTGTGAGATTTAAGCTATTGTCTAGGGACAACCAAAAGGGATTCCTCCACAATACCAAATGTCTATGTGGATGTTGTTTGTTTGTTTGTTTGTTTGTTTATTTACACATATAAAAACAATTACATATATAATACAATATAATCCACAAGGGATGTGTAGGAGAATTGCCTAAAAACCCTCTAGGGGCTTGCATGTGGCATTCACCAGAAAGCAAAATTACACTGGTATTATATCAAGATAAAATATAAACGTTGTGGATGTTGTAACGCTAGCGTGCCACATACTGTATCTACTGTATGACTACAGCAGCTGGTGTTTTGGCGACACCATTTCTTACTAAGGAGTGGCAGTGAAAATATACCCAGCTGAAGGCCTGTTCGGTCAACTGTTGCTGCTTAACTCCTGCTTGGTTGAAAACAGGTTAAAGGGCACTTTGCCAATAAACAATGTTGATTTATTTAGCAAATAATCTCACACACATCCAAAAACTCTTTGCACACATTCATTTAGTTTGACAGTTCAGAGTAAATACGTTTGAATATGGCCACCAGTGATGTCATCAGGGACAAGGTATTGCTACTGTATTTGTTCATCTACTTGTACATCATTTCATGGAGCTGTAAATAACACAACAGGATTCAATGTCCCCAATGACATCACCGATGGCCATATTCAAACTCATTTACTCTCAATAACTGTCCAACAAAATCAATATGTGCAAAACTGTTTAGGGTTTTTGGAATGCGTGTGAGATTATTTGCAAAATAAATCAAAGCGAAGTGCCCCTTTAAAGGTTAACGAGCCAAACCTATTTGTCTGATATAAACGTCTACAAAACTCAAGTCATCAACGGCAAATACAATTTAAATACAAATTGGAATTGGAATACAGTCTATTGGAAAATATACAGTACAATGTAATGAAATCAAATAATATCCTCCTGACCCATGAATTGTGACAACTACTGTATACTAACTAACTACTATACTACACGGTTTGTTCTGTGGTAAGTCTCTTTTGCAACTCACGCACACAAAGCCCTGGCAGCACATCACCCCCACCCTCATCCACCTCCACTGGCTCCCAGTCAAGACCCGTATCTCATATAAGATCCTCATCCTCAAATCTCTCTATGCCCTTGCCCCCCCAGTACCTATCTGACCTCCTCCACCCCTACACCCCCTCCCGGAGGCTGCGCTCCTCAGACACAGATCTGCTCTCCATCCCCCACACCCGTCTACAAACCTTTAGGGGACAGAGCCTTTAGCGTGGTGGCCCCCACCCTCTGGATCTCTCTCCCGGCAGAGATCTACTCTGTCACATCCTTGGACTCTCTTAAGAGAGCCTATGGCCTCTAGTCGTCTCCATGTCCGTCATTGTTACTATTTACTTTATTACGTTTTATTTGTCTTTTAGTTGCATCCTTGGGTTATTATTATTATTGTTATTATTTTGTAGGCATACTTTAGCTACAGGACTGTGTACCAGCTTCCGGCTTTGTACTGTCACGCCTTGGCAAGAGAACCAGCTGAAGCTTTAGCGGTGAGCAATGAGCCTTTCCCCCCCTGCGCTGTTTGTGACCAGTACTAAATTATCACTTAATATCTACAGTAGTTTATTGTCCTTAAACTTACCGTTCAAGGCAAAGTGGTTAATGAAAGTCCTGTCATATCTTTTAAAGTTTGTCACATCGAACATGAAGAGGAGTTATTAATGTCTACGCGCGACAATGTCAGAGTCTGTCAAGAGAATAACCTTGGTCATCTGATTCAATAAGCACATCAAACCCGGACAAGGCCTGGCGATAGGGAGCGCTGACTAGAGCGGTATAAAAGGGACCATTGTCACGGCGATGTATCAAGAAAAGGAGCCCGCATGGAACAAAGGAGGAGAATCACATGAATCCGGATCCTTTGGTACAAGTAACACCTCCTGCAGTAGCGTCAGCCTCCCTTTGTGCATCTTCAAAGTCAGTTAACAGATGCTTTTAAAAAGGGCCTTCTCTTTAGGCATCTCCGAGCCATCTGCTGTGTCCTGGCGATGACACTAACGGTGTGCCTACTGGCTCCTACACTAAAGGATTTTTTTTTTAGCCCACAGATAATATATGAGACGAATAGAATGGAAGGAGGGGAAAACAATTTAAATGATCCGTTTTACTTTTATGCTCATGACCATACATTTATGAGCCAACTTCTGATCAAAATCGCTTAACCAAATATCTCTCAACATGTTCAAAATGCATTATGACGATGACCAAGGTGTGAAATTGAAAGCACAGTTTTTCCGACTCGCTGTGGTGAAATTGCTTCAACATAAAAAAGCGCCCGGGAGATTGCACACTTTTTAGGGTTTGTGAACTGATGTGAGATGAATGTTCTGTGCGTTGGTACAAGATAAAGAAAGTTAAGTACAGACATTGAACAAAATAATAGAACATCTATCCAGATTGAATGTCCAGCCTTTTTGGAGCTAGTAGGGTCCCCTGTCTCCTGTTTTACAATTTGCAATTAATCAATTTAGTGTGAAAATGTTCAGAACACCTTCAACTTGTCAGCGAAGGCCGTCGTCCAAAAGAATTATTATCTGACATTTTTAAATCTATATAGTGCAAAATTGCGTGTTAATGCTGCCTGTTTAAACTCACAAGAACTCGTATTATGAAGAAACGCATGCAGAGAGAATCTCAATTGGAATGAGTGTCGAAGCAGAAAATGTCCCCTTCTGTGATAAGCTCTTTGGAATAGTGGAGCGACGGATATGTGCGGCGTGGGTCTCTCCAGCATAACCCCCCCCCCCGGTCTGACAACTGGAGCACTGCAGGGCTGCAGCAGTTATCCAATACATGCTGGAGAAATGGTGCTCCACAATTACCTCACGCTACACTGCGTTGCAACGGTAAAAATGGAAAATGGGTCACACCATGAAATTAGCACTTTGAAACAAGAAGGACGGCTCTAATAATGAGTATTGTCTATGAAGTCGTAATCGCTGCTGTTTTCTCTTTATCTCGCTAGTTTCATCTCGGGGAACCAACTGGAGGGCGACCCTGATTGCCATTATTTGAATGACTTTGACTTGTATCTTTAGATTAGGTTTTAAACTATCCCTGTTATTGTGATGGATGTTAATATCTGAAGTGGCCTGTCGCAATTACCACACTTGCTTCATGACTGACAGGGGGGAAGGGGGCAGGCATACAAGAACTAGCCTCCATGACATTGATCTTTAACATTTTCATATAAATAAATAGATGCCTATTTTACCACTCTCTATCGCCAGTTGATTAGTAGATAGTGATTCTTGCTAGGAATGCTATCATTGAATAGGAGACTCTTGGAAGGCATTTTCAATATGGAACACAAGTGAGTACTGTGCAAGAATACAGCAATGGGTGCTTATCATCAATAAAATGTCAAATGTGTAAAAAATATGGCAAAACAAACTAAAATGAGGCTCTTATCATGTTGTGTGATTCAAGTGCCAGCTTGCTGAACCAGGGGAGGCCTGATCATTATACTGTACATTGTCTGTGTAATGTTTTTACATGTGAACCCCATGAAGAATAGTTGTCTCCTGGATTTTGACTAATGGATCCACATAAACTAATGACATGAGCGAACAGGAATGCAAATATCACCATGGTACAGGTGGCAAGTGGCAACATATCATCATAGCTTTGGTAAAACAAATTACTCCTGCTGTTAACACTCAAAATCATACTCGTTTTAGTCTAATAGGAGTAGTTTTGGTAAATGTAACCAAAACCTTTGTGTAAGCTTAGTATACCGCAGAAGAAAAATAGATACTGTAGACCATATTGCTACTCAAGTTGGGAGCACCATGCATGGTATTCTCATCATACTACTACTATTACTACTACCAATAATAATAATATTAATGTAAAAGAATATTCAAATAAAATGTCAAAACATTTGATTTGAAAGCACCTTTCAAAACACCCAATGACACTGCACATGGCAAAAGCAATACACATAGTACAAATACAACATAGAACTAAAGAATGAAGCAAAGATTTTTTTTCAATCAAGAAATCTGTGCTATAGATTTGAACACGAGAGGTGAATCGAGGGTGAAAATATATGTTTTCAGTCCGAAAGTGCTTTTTGCTGTCAGTCCCTGAGAGTTCCAGAGTTTGGAGGCCATGCTGTTGACGGCACGGTCACCCACAGACCAATATGGTGCAATGCCACAGCTCATTGGCCACGGTTGTCACTTAATGATAATAGCCTAGTTGATTACAATCACCTGTTGTTCAGAATCCTATGAATACCTAATAAACAACCGGCCCTTAATTTTCCACTTGTAGACCAGAGGAATGGTTAGTGGCCAGTTGCAGAGCAGAGGGACAGGGTACAAGGGGGAGTTGGGGGATTGAAGAGGAATGCACTTGCCCTTACAACTAGGACATCTAAAGCTTTCGGGGGGTAACGGTGAAGAAATTACACAGAGTAATGAGTCAGTCAAATATCGCAGACAGGTTGATTTTTGTCTAATATTATTATAATTATCTTGATATCGTTTGTTTACTTACACTTTAGTTTGTTCAGTCACTGGTTCTCGCGCAGGAGACGACAGTAACATCTCAATACATTCTGGCTAGAATTCGCCTCCTGAGTGTTACTTCGCTGTCGACTTGCTCCCTCTGCACTTGAAGGAACGATCTCGCAAAATTCACTTGAGTTTTTCACCGTAATGGAACGGTACTTAAGATGGCAGCGGCGATTCCCCTGGGGGGGAGTGTGGAGGGGACGTCAGCTTCAGCAGGGCGTGATGAAACGCAGCCCAAGTTCTTCTCAATACCTGTAATTCGTCAGGTGAGCTACAGGAGGTAAGGCACTGGTGGGCTTACTACCCCCCCCCCCCCCCCCCCTCACCTTAGGAGACTAGGAGACTATGTAGCACAGACTCCATTCACCCCAATGACAGACATACAGTAGAGATTTTGGGTCCAATGTGGCTATTTATATTCTTTGTCATAGACTTCTCTGACAAGTTGAAGGTGTTCTGAACATTTTGACACTAAATTGATTAATTGCTAATTGTAAAACAGGAGACAGGGGACCGTACTAGCTCCATCAAGCCTGGACATATCATCTGAATAGATGTTCTATTATTTTGTTCAATGTCTGTATTTAACTTTCTTTATCTTGTTTATTTTTACTATGACCAATAGTAAACTCTAATACCCTCTGAAGAGGTACATTTTATATTTGTCTTTTTCTCCTCTTGGAGATGCAATATTTGCACAATTTAGAAAAATATGAACATCTATAAAGTTTATAAATGGTGCATATTCCCCCTCTTCCTCTTCCTCTACCTCTATCTCTTCCTCTACCTCACCTCTTCCTCTACCTCTTCCTCTACCTCTTCCTCTACCTCTTCATCTATATCTTCCTCTACCTCTTCCTCTTCCTCTACCTCACCTCTACCTCTTCCTCTTCCTCTACCTCACCTCTTCCTCTACCTCTTCCTCTTCATCTTCCTCTACCTCTTCATCTACCTCTTCCTCCCCGTCTTCCTCTACCTCTTCATCAACCTCATCATCTACCTCTTCCTCTACCTCTTCATCTACCTCTTCCTCCTCCTCTTCCTCTACCTCTTCCTCTTCATCTTCCTCTACCTCACCTCTTCCTCTACCTCTTTGTCTTCCTCTTCCTCTACCTCTTCATCTACCTCTTCCTCCTCGTCTTCCTCTACCTCTTCATCTACCTCTTCATCTTCCTCTACCTCTTCATCTACCTCTTCATCTACCTCTTCATCTTCCTCTACCTCTTCCTCTACCTCTTCATCTACCTCTTCCTCCTCGTCTTCCTATACCTCTTCCTCTACCTCTTCATCTGCCTCTTCCTCTACCTCTTCATCTTCCTCTACCTCTTCCTCTACATCTTCATCTTCCTCTTCATCTACCTCTTCATCTACCTCTTCATCTACCTCTTCATCTTCCTCTACATCTTCCTCTACCTCTTCATCTACCTCTTCATCTACCTCTTCATCCTCCTCTACATCTTCCTCTACCTCTTCCTCTACCTCTTCCTCCTCGTCTTCCTCTACCTCTTCCTCTACCTCTTCATCTGCCTCTTCCTCTACCTCTTCATCTTCCTCTACCTCTTCATCTACCTCTTCATCTACCTCTTCATCTCCCTCTACCTCTTCATCTTCCTCTACATCTTCCTCTACCTCTTCCTCCTCGTCTTCCTCTACCTCTTCCTCTACCTCTTCATCTGCCTCTTCCTCTACCTCTTCATCTACCTCTTCATCTTCCTCTACCTCTTCATCTACCTCTTCATCCTCCTCTACCTCTTCCTCTACCTCTTCATCTTCCTCTACCTCTTCCTCTACCTCTTCCTCTACCTCGTCCTCTACCTCTTCATCTACCTCTTCATCTTCCTCTACCTCTTCCTCTACCTCTTCATCTACCTCTTCCTCTACCTCTTCCTCTACCTCTTCATCTACCTCTTCCTCCTCCTCTTCATCTTCCTCTACCTCCTCCTCTACCTCTTCATCTACCTCTTCCTCTACCTCTTCATCTTCATCTGCCTCTTCATCTACCTCTTCATCTACCTCTTCCTCCTCGTCTTCCTCTACCTCTTCATCTACCTCTTCATCTTCCTCTACCTCTTCATCTACCTCTTCCTCCTCGTCTTCCTCTACCTCTTCATCTACCTCTTCATCTTCCTCTACCTCTTCCTCTACCTCTTCCTCTACCTCTTCATCCTCGTCTTCCTCTTCATCTACCTCTTCATCTACCTCTTCCTCCTCGTCTTCCTCTACCTCTTCATCTACCTCTTCATCTTCCTCTACCTCTTCATCTACCTCTTCCTCTACCTCTTCCTCTACCTCTTCATCTACCTCTTCCTCCTCCTCTTCATCTTCCTCTACCTCTTCCTCTACCTCTTCATCTACCTCTTCCTCCTCGTCTTCCTCTACCTCTTCATCTACCTCTTCATCTTCCTCTACCTCTTCATCTACCTCTTCATCTACCTCCTCCTCTACCTCTTCATCTTCATCTGCCTCTTCATCTACCTCTTCATCTACCTCTTCATCTACCTCTTCATCTTCCTCTACCTCTTCATCTACCTCTACCTCACCTCTTCCTCTACCTCTTCATCTACCTCTTCCTCTACCTCTTCCTCTACCTCTTCCTCTACCTCTTCCTCTACCTCTTCATCCTCGTCTTCCTCTACCTCCTCATCTACCTCTTCATCTTCCTCTACCTCTTCCTCTACCTCTTCATCCTCGTCTTCCTCTACCTCTTCCTCTACCTCTTCCTCTACCTCTTCCTCTACCTCTTCCTCTACCTCTTCATCCTCGTCTTCCTCTACCTCCTCATCTACCTCTTCATCTTCCTCTACCTCTTCCTCTTCATCTTCCTCTACCTCTTCCTCTACCTCTTCATCTACCTCTTCCTCCTCATCTTCCTCTACCTCTTCATCTACCTCTTCATCTTCCTCTACCTCTTCCTCTACCTCTTCATCTACCTCTTCATCCTTGTCTTCCTCTACCTCTTTCTCTACCTCTTCATCTTCCTCTACCTCTTCCTCTACCTCTTCATCTACCTCTTCATCTTCCTCTACCTCTTCCTCTACCTCTTCCTCTACCTCTTCATCTACCTCTTCATCTACCTCTTCATCTACCTCTTCTTCTACCTCCTCATCTTCCTCTACCTCTCCCTCTACCTCACCTCTTCCTCTCCCTCCTCCTCTTCATCGTCCTCTTCCTCTTCGTCTTCCTCCACCTCTTTGTCTTGCTCTACCTCTTCCTCTACCTCTTAATTTTGGCTCTTAAGTGTTAGCATGACATGGAGCTATCAACCACCAGAGAAGACAAGCTAACCTCATGGAGAATAAAGCAGCATTTGAATGTAGTAAGCCATTTTCACTTTCTGCTAATGGCGGTAGAAATACCACCTCTGCCAAGTATCGAATCACCGGCAACTGCTTTCATTTTGAAAACCATTTTGAAAAATCATTATTTCTAAAAGTATATGAGAAATAGCTATTTGGACCCTGACAGTATTGATTTCCCCTGTGTTCAATGAACTTTCTTTGTTTCAAATTCAACATAAAGATTTTATCTACAGTATAGCACCTTTAAGTCTTGTAAAGTGATATCTCACTTATATCTGACATTAATACCTGGGGGTCTGTGTAGTCATCACCATCACTGTTGATGACTTTGAATTTTAAACAAAGAAAGTCATTGGACACGCTGCTAGTTGGGCTTCAAAACAAAGCGGCGGCTTGCTCACTCATCACCTTTCTCTTTTTTCAACCTAAATGTTTCTGACAACATTTTAATGCGAGAAATAGGGCATGCATGTGTTGGATCTTGATTCATATTTGATCTGCAACGTACCCTACAGTATGTAATCCTATAAACACACCATTGTTTTGCTCTGACTCTAGTGCGACATCTAGAGGCTGAATGTTATCAATAGCACCTTTAATACCATTACACTCGTTGAATTAGGTGCTGTAGCAGAGGTTCAGAGAGGCAGCGGTGAAAAAGAAATTAAAAGAAGAGGAAAAAAATTGTCTGTCATTTCGCTCCAGCTCTAAAAGTGGGATATTACCAGGCATCTCCTCTGCTGTGCTGAAGTAATACGTGTCAGGTCGGTACAGCTCTACCTTGGGGTGGAGACAAAGAGGTGCCCCAGCCTTCCCTCCCTCAGCTCTGCAGTAGACTTCTGAAGGCCATCGTGTTTACTGAAGAAGAGAGTCATGGAAGCTTGTCTGAGAGCTCATTCAGGTGCAGCAGAAGGTCCAGCCGCAGCACAAAGCTAATCACCGCACCTTGGCAGGATGTTTTGTTGTTGTCATCCCCCTCTGATACAGCACGTCACGTTCATTTAGAACTGGCGGAAAGGCCTGGAGCCGGAGAGGATTTGCATTCTGAGATCTCGGGGGTTCACCAAATTGGTGTGTCGGCCGTTCGCAAGATACGCTTCGCCATCAGTCCATTAGCCTGTGACTCATCACTTTAAGCCACTCCGACCTCTGACCCGTTTCATAATTAAAAAGGTTATTAAAAGCGTACAGTATAATATCTCATTTACCATCAGACATTCTCAGAGATCTTTCGTCTGTGTGCTCGAGAGTGTGCCGCATAAAGTCACGTCACCACAAATAACAACAGCTGTGCGGCCCGGAGGAAAGTAATTATTGCTGTAATTCAAGAGTGTGTAGGATGAGCCTCTCCTCCACTATGTAAATCAGAGACAAGGAGGGAGACGTATAAATCACTTGACTCTGTGATTCTGCACCTTTAGAAGTCTCTCCCCCATTGGAGGCAAGTTTCCATTTATGTCCATAACACAAAGGGGTCAATTACTAAGAGATAAGCCATAACTCATTTACTTGATTGATGGTCCAATTAAGCCTGTTTATGTCATGCTTGATCATTCATCCTTTGATAAGCATAAGCACCCTCTTGAAATCCCGATTACAAAGCATCAATAATAATGAAAACACATATTGCTGGTAGAGTAGAGCTACTGTAGTCTATGACCCCCCCCCAACCACCCCCAGTGCAGAATTTGTAAGACAGATAATTTGTAACACACCTAATAGAGACTGTCCTGATGGACCATCTCAGACTATCAACCTTGCTCCAATCTCAAATCACGAGTCATGAGTAAAGGGAGCACCTACAAATTATCATTTGTACTCACAACAGGGTGCCTTGAATTCATGAGGATTTTTTCTTCTTCTTGCACGTATCCACGATGAACATAGAACCCCCCCCCCCCCCCCCCCCCCTCTACAATTTTTTTTTATAGAAATACTTGATGAACCATCTGTAACCGTCTGTAGTGTGGTAGTGAAAGGTTAACCTTCTGTAGTGGGATAGTGAAAGGTTAACCTTCTGTAGTGTGGTAGTGAAGGGGTTTAAAAGCCAAGTCTCATGTATCCAGCTCAGTGTGTGTGCTCAGTACTTCACAAACAACACGCGTTTCCGCTTGAAAACCTTGTCTGCACGACATTACGTCATTGCAATTACCTTTTGTTATTAGAATGATGTCGCGTGGTCACTCACACCGTGTTCTGGAAGAAAACAGCTGTTATGGACAAGGAGCGAGGGCAACCAGTAATTAAGATTGACTGGGTAACATTGTGTCAGCTTATGTTGACATACTGTATAGACGGGCAGTGTCGGGTATTGTGACAAACTAAGCCTTTGCTTACATCGCCTATTAAAATAACTGCAACATTTGATTATAGTTACGTTAGAAAGGGTCAGGGGTGACATTATGGATTGCTTCAGGAATGATTATCATACGTTTTCAAACGTTATTATATTTTTTTATATAAATTGTTCTTGGTACAGTATGAATTCTGCCTCCCTACAGTCTTCCGCCTCCTGCCTCCCCGCTACTTGTCTGAAAGAACGAAAATACCTGGAAATGACTCCCCACTCAACAGAGTCATACAGAGAACATGCAGGCCTATTGAATACGGAGAACGAGCAGGCCTCTTAAATATAGAGGAAAGACAGGCCTATTAAGTATGGTGAAAGAACATGGCCTATTAGGCATCTATTGTGTAGCTTCTGAGTCACTACCCATGTTTGAATTCAATGGTAATAAACACAAAGTTTGAAGATTTTAAGACGTTACATTTTCAGAGACATTTGGAAGTGCCAGTCGGAACCATTTACTTTAAAAGTTACCGGCAGGACAATGGCTAGAGGTCAAGTTGTTAGTAGATGTGATCAGTTAACTTTGTGGATTAAGGGGAAAAAATAAATCAATAACGCTGCTTTAAGGATAATACTGTAAGTAAGTAAAGTTTATTTATTTATATAGCACTTTTCACAGAGACAACTCACAAAGTGCTTTACATACAGCAGAAATTAAATAAAATATAAAATATAAAAATAAAAAGCAAGAACCATTCAAGAGATAAGAGACAGAACAAAAACACAATGCATCACAAAGAAAAAAAAACAAAAACAAAAGACATATTTTATACCTGGAGGAGAAGCTCAAACATTACCCAAAGGCCTGTTTAATCAGTAATGTTTTTAGCTGATTTTATTTAATGTCAACAGACACTGCAGCTCTTAGGCCACGAGGAAGGGCATTCCAGAGTATAGGCGCTACAGATTGAAAGGCTCTGTCACCTTTGGTGATCAACCTGGTGCGCGGAATGACCAACAGATCCTGGTCAGCTGTCCTCAGGGTCCTGCTGGGGCCTGGGCACATATGGTTCCAGCAGGTCGGTTAAATATTCTGGTGCCTGGCCATGCAAAGCTCTAAAAGTGAGCACGAGGACCTTGAAATTAATTCTAAGATGTATAGGAAGCCAGTGCAAGGAGGCTAGAATTGGAGTGATGTGACACCTTCTGCTTGATCTGGTTAGCAGTCTTGCAGCAGTATTTTGGATGAACTGGAGGCGGTCTATGGATGATTTATTAAGGCAGGTGAGACCCAAATTGCAGTAGTCTAGACGAGAAGAAACGAAGGCATGGATAATCAACTCTAGGTCAGAATGGGAAACAATCGACCTGAGCTTAGCAATATTCCTGAGATGGAAAAAACAGGTGCGGGTCACCGACTTGATGAGTGTCGAGGTGCATGGCCTGATCAAAGTCTACCCCAAGGTTCCTGAGGTTGGGGCTCACATTAGTTTCTAGGGACCCAAGGCAACCAGCCACCCTAGATGCAACGCCATCAGAGGCCACGATGAGCACCTCGGTTTTGGCCTCATTTAGCTGGAGGAAGTTGCTAGCTAACTAGGTCTTATTGGCCGACAGACACTCATTTAAAACAATAAAATTAGAATTAAAATCATCAGGGCAATCAGGGTTAAAAGAGCAATACAGCTGGATATCATCCGCATAAAGGTGGTAGGATGTAGGAGATGCCTTTAAAAGCGTATGGGGAGCAGTTCCTGATTTCATGACAATGTAGTTTGAAGCAGAGTGGATTAATGCACAGTGGTGGGTGTATTCACATGATACCGTTAGTGTGGGTGATATTGCTGCATAAGTGGGGGAAACTGTTAAGGGAAAAGGCTTTGTTCACTCATCTAAAACTGCTCATAACGAGGTATGTAGATTATCTTGAATAACCGTGTCATGGTTTCTGGAAAGAGACATTGCTTTTGAGTTTTTCAAATGTATTTTGTTCTTCTTTTCTTTTTGCCACAAACCGAGTGCCATTCAGCTTCATTGTATTGGAGCGATGGCAGACATATCTACGGTTGATATCTCCAAAACTAGGCGGATTACATGGATAGATAGCACTCCGGTCACTGGCCAGTAGATGATGCCAACTTATTTTCGTTGTACTGTGCTGTATGATGACAAACATGTGAATGTAATCTAATTAAATTGTATCTATAATTTATGTGGAGAGGATCTATAAATCCTAAATAACTATTTATATATATATACTGTACATCTTGCAGATAAGTGGACACAATAATTGTCTACAGCTGCAAATATGTAATTTGTCGCCCTGTGCATGAGCTATAGGCTACAGTCCATCAATAACCTATAGAACAAAGAACGTTTCAGGAAAGAGACACTTTATAGCCTATGAAGTCACACAGTTATGTGCTAGAATAGGGCCCACAAGTGGAATGCTGAATAATTTATAGCAAGTACACAGCATGACTCTAGCCAATGGGACTACATCAAAGAGTGGGGCCTTTTTTCTAACCATTATTTTCGCACGGAAAAATGTATTTAACATGTATGCTTTTTTCCCCAGCCCTTGTTTTCAGAATCACTCCGCCTCAAACCTATAATCATTCCATTCATTCGCATCTCAGAGCTGCCCAATATAGGACTTACATAGTTAGCCACTGAGGAGCTCCACTAGAGGGGTTAAATGCCTTGCTCAAGGGCACTTGAATGGTAGTCGTTGAGGGACGGGAGATCGTTACTCATTCCCTTCACCTGCCCAGATTTCCCTGCGAGTACGGCGCGGGCATTGATCGTGCAACCTTCCAATCACAAGCCAGCTTCACCAACCTTGAGGCTGCCATTTCCCCAGTGCCCAACCAGGCTGGGAAAGAATTATATTCAGACAGCACTACGGAGCTCAGGCACAATGAGCACCTCTGCCATTGTCCTTACCTGCACGCACTGTTGTAGTACTCGAGTCCAGGACTTAGATTCGAGTCTGAGTCATGGACTGATTTTCAGGACTCGTGACTCAACTTGGACTTGAAGACTGATGACTCAGACTTGGACTCGAGCATTGACTGCATTCGGACTCGGAAGGTGCAGACGAGAATGTACGTGCACCTAATATGTGAAGAAAATTAAACAAAACTTAAACTTGAACTTGAACACATCTGAAAAACAGGCAATTTTGTGGGTGGAAATATGAATCACTTGTCAACAATAAGAATGAAAGTGTTAGTCTTAGATTTTAATCATTTTTATTTATTTTTTTAACGATGAGCAATCTGCAATTAGTTTGTTCATAGTGTTATGTATCAAAAGAGGCTAATGTTCTTTTTCAGATTTTCCAATTATCTTTATAGTGTTGTGTCTCGGCAGACCGTTTGAGGCTCGAGCAGCTGAGGTGAATGCCCTGCTGAAGCGCCGGTGGTCTCAATCTGCTTTGTACACCCTCCAGAACCTGATTAATTAGCAGAAAATAAAAATAATAAATTAAATTGAAAATAAATATTGTCGCTTGAAGGACGTGGACGCTCGTGCATCAACTTCAATGCTAAGTATGATAATTAATAAAGCTAAACTTTGTGTTTTTTTCTCATCCTCACTCTGCCAGTTTGACTTTATTTCTATTGCATTGAGGTATTTCAATTCTGGATGTTAAACCATCAAGCCTCATAAGTTTGATGAATATTTCAGCCTTAAGTAATATGGTTTTAAGTCACCCATCCCCCCATTCAGAAAGACTTAAATTGACAATCTTTCAGAAAGGGAGGTACATTAGGTCTAAGCCATGATTAAGTAATCTATGACACTTTCACAGTTCAATCAGAGGAACCAAAGACACCATACTTAATGCTATGAACAAATGTTTATTCGATAAAGCTTTGGGGGGGGGATCCTTCCCCCCCCCCCCATATCCCACCTCTAACAAGGAGCTGGTGCACTGCCTTGAGTCTCCTCACTAGACCTTGCACTGGCACGCTCCCCTTCAAGTATCCTTCAATAACAATTGATTTAATTAACAGGAGATGTGTAAAACATTTTAACGGTGGGGATATCTCAAAAGCTGTTTTGAGGATTCACTGCTGCTGTTTTCTGTTAAAGGTATCTATCTACTGTACATACTTTATTTAGACAAGAGCTGTCATCCATTAGAATCGCACCTGGGGAAAAAATAGGAATAGGAAAATTGGAAATACAAATCAATTTCATTATTCAAATATTACTTGTTCCTCAGCAGCACACAAATCATCCAAATTAATTGAATAATCTATTAATTCCAACATTGATTTGGTCAGAGTGTTACATAGAACACTCTGCAAAACACTGCACTGCGGCACGGTGGTGTAGTGGTTAACACTGTCGCCTCACAGCAAGAAGGTCCAGGGTTCGATTCCCGCTTGGGGACCAGGTTTCCATGATGCCAGTTACCCAGGTTTCCCCCCCGATAAGATAAACCCAATGGAAAAACATGCACAACAACAAGATCGCTAACGCTGTGGCGTCCTTGACGAAGACGGACAGGAGCACTTGGATTGGTCCCCTGGCGCGGCTCACGTTGACGCCTGTCTGCTCCCGGCTGCCCTTGGGGGGGAAGGACGACGGGATGGGTTAATCGCAGATACGAATTGCATGCATGCATCGCATGTGTGCCAATTGATGACCTCGGAGCAGGTCCTAAATTATTATTATTATTTAGAAGCAAAGAGTTGTTGTTGTTGTTTTTGTTGTTGTTCATCGTTTACAAGAATGTAATGCAGAAATAATGGCAGATCAGAATGTAATTGAGACAAAAAGATCCTTGTGTCTGAGACTGAGACAGTAATAGAGATGTATTATGGCCATTATGGAAACTATTTTGAAAGATGAGCACTTTGACATACTGTCCTGTTGCCATGGTTGCCATTAATTCACAATATTGCATCAACCGATTTCCCTCTTAAGGCAAATCGTTTGCATAAATCATTTCCACAGGTCAAAATAATAATTCAATACAGCATTAAATGCATCGCTTTCAGACTATCGATAATAAAACCATTTATTGAAAAACTGCAATGTTTTCTCAACTATATTATGTCACTACAGTACTTACAATATGAGACTCTGGAGTGCTTTGTGGCACAGCGGGCTGGGGTGGATGACATTGAACTGTGATGTGACTTTGCATAGCCATACCTGCCTCAGACAAAGCACCCTCTCTGTCTCTACTTGACTGTCACTCTCTATTGTATAGTGTCTAATAACACAGAGATGTCGGACCAATAATCTTTACAGAAAACAATTGGAGAGCAGATTTGAAGAGGTGTGTTTTGGTGGATGGATGGATGGATGGATGGATGGATGGATGGATGGATGGATGGATGGATGGATGGATGGATGGATGGATGGATGGATGGATGGATGGATGGATGGATGGATGGATGGATGGATGGATGGATGGATGGATGGATGGATGGATGGATGGATGATGGGTGGATAAGAAAAACAGGCGTGCATTTGGTCATTATCAAGTTCGGCTAGTAGCCTAGAATCCTACATTTAATCTTGGCCCACTCCACCTCGATCACGACGCATCTCACAAACCCTCGTTTTATCTCGTCATGGCTAGATGTAGAGTTTGCATAGACAGCACTTTTTTATGCTTTTAAGGCATTTTTCCTTTATTAGACAGTATAGCAGAGAGAGAGGGAGAAGGACAGGAAACATGGGGGATGAGAAAGAGAGCATGTAATGCAATAATGGTTCTGGGCTGGATTCAAAACCCAGGATGATGTTGATGTGGCTCACCCACACTGTAGCCCACTGACATTACAGCAACCTGGCTGTTTACTATATACCTAGTGTATGTGCACATTCGATTTCCCTACCTCTGTTTACTATAGTATCTACCTACAGTACATCAACACTATATTTCCCTACCTCTGTTTACTATCTAGCTACAGTAAAGTCTACAATAGATTCCCCTACCTCTGTTTACTATCTACTTACAGTACAGTAAGTCTACAATAGATTCCCCTACATCTGTTTACTATCTACCTACATTAAGTCTACAATAGATTCCCCTACCTCTGTTTACTATCTACCTACTGTACGTCCACAATAGATTTCCCTACCTCTGTTTACTATCTGCCTACAGTACTGTCCCAGAAACAGTCAAAAGAGGATCGGTAATGCAGCCTTTATCAACTATGCCCCAAAACTATGGAAAAAACGACCCCAAAGCATCAGGGAAGCCAACTCACTAGACATCTTCAAAAGACAGCTTAAAACCTATTTCTTTGCTCAGGCATTTAAATGAAACATCAGGGACATCCTGACACAAATTGTACTTACCTGCACTATTCTTACCCTGCCTACTTTTATACACTTCCTATCAAATTCATGTGTCGGTTCTATGCTAATTTTATCTCACTACCTGCTACTGTATGCACTGTAATTTTAAGAGAACTATTTTATCACACTTTTTACTTCTTACTGATGCACTGCTCTGTTGTATGTTAAATACCTTGTTGTATGTCCGTTCTATTTTATAATTTTTAGACTATTTTTAAACTGAATCATTTTTAACTATTTTTATTATTTGTATTACTGAATGAAACTGTAAACAGAGAGCCTATTGGGATGCTAGATCCTAATGTGAAACACTGTGATTTACCTTACCTTGCTACCTCTCTATCTTTTTTATGCCCGCTTATGCCTGTATTTTTTACTGTTTTGAAGCACTTTGAACTGCAACTTCTGTATGAAAAAACGTCTACAATAGATTTCCCTACCTCTGCTTTTCACATCCTTACCACTGGTCATTCATTTTTAATACCGGTGGGGATACCATTTATCCCAACTTCTGGTAGTTAGTTATACTTAATAGAATATCATTCATTCTAGAATTACATTACATTAAATACACGAAGAGAATCTGATGCAGCATGTAACGAGCTAAATCAAAGCAAGTCAAGTCAAAGCAAATTTCCCTCTGACATGCTAAGAGTTTTAGAAACATCCTCTTCATCAGAAGGCTCTAAGCAGGTCTAGCTAGAAATATAAATGACTCAAAAGGCCTATATGGAGCAATGCACTCTCCATGGTGCTGAAAACATTGTCTCGGATTTACAAAATAATGTGCTTTGGGAGAAGTAGGCGTCCAGTAACAACTATGCATTGCAGACATAATTTCTATCAGCCTACAATTTCTGTTCTGTTCTGCTGCTCAGCCATTTGGCCTATTTCACCTCCTTAGTCTACTGTGCTTTAAATAAATTAGTTAATGAAACTAAATGCTTATATTTAGATCAAATGCTTTTATTCTTACACATTGTATTCAGTTTTACTTTACTGTCCCACAACATCAGCATGTTGTCCTGCATTTGGTCACAACGCTACAAGATGAAAAGGGAGCAGCAAGCAAACCATTGCATTGTATTCCAGAAAGCATCCGTTTGAAAGTAGAACCTGTTGAGAATACTTCATTTAATCTCTTTAAGTGCTCTACTAGGGCCAATGAAAATGAAAACAAACAACACACAAAAACGAAACTAAAAAACAACTGTTTTATGAGATGTGAGTTTTTATGGATTTAACTGTATATAATTGTTTATGGCCTATATAAAGAAAATTCAAATTAAACGCCCACCACCCTCCCCCATACCTCTACCCCCCCCCCCACACACCCTGTGTGTGTGTGTGTGTGTGTGTGTGTGTGTGTGTGTGTGTGTGTGTGTGTGTGTGTGTGTGTGTGTGTGTGTGTGTGTGTGTGTGTGTGTGTGTGTGTGTGTGTGTGTGTGTGTGTGTGTGTGTGTGTGTGTGTGTGTGCGTGTGTGTGGGGGGTGTTCTGAGTCATGGACCAACAACCTTGAGGGTAGGCAAAATAAATGAGCACATAAGTTGGTTTGGGTTTAACACATTACAAAATCAGTCTTTTTTCAGGTTTAATTTGCCGGCGGCATTTGTTAAAGTCCAACCGAAATTGAAACGCTTTAATTTTGTGTCATTATTAATACAAACTACTACTCTTATGGACATTATAGGATTGAGCGCCACCTATCTTATCTTCTTGGTACTGTAGTGTGGATCTGGTTCTATGGATGACGGCCATAAATACATTGCTTTCACAATCCCAACGTTGCAAAACCCCTCTAAGCCCGAGGAGTTTGTGTCTCTTCTCGAGCCAAAGAGTGGGAGGGGAGGGATATACTGTGATTCTACAAGAGAGCAGTGTTTGCTAACTAGCAGCAGAATGTGTGTAATATTGAGAACCACGTATTGACTTGTTAAACCCAAACAAGAGAGCATGATATCTGCTGGTGCAATCTGACGTTGTTGTCGGAGGTCTGACGTGTACGTGTACACTCAACCGGAAGGCCTACTCATTTTGGAACATATGGCGTTATCATGGTGGGGTGTCCGGGGGAAGTGGGGTGATGTTTCCTGGATGAAGGCTGATACGCAGTCGCCTTGGCTTGGGTCTTAGGAGCAGCACACTCTGGTCACAGGCTCCCCGAACCTATTGCAATGAGCCAACCCTCTGGCTCATGTGTGCAGGATATAGCATCCGTATGCATAGTATATGGATGCTAGTACTGTAAAGTACTGTAGGTTAACTGAATCAGGCCAAACACTATCTTGTGTAAGGAAGGAGTGAGGCATGGACTTACACTGTTAACAGTAGAAACCAGTGGTCTAGTCTGGCGAAGTGGGCATACTGTGATCCATTTGACCAGAGTTATGACATTGTTACTGTTCAAATGTTGTCTTACTGTTATTTCAATAAAGTATTCAATCAATCAATCAGTCATCATCACTCTGGTGCCAATAATCACCAGTATCAATTCCGTAGATCATTTGTAGGCCAATTATTTCGTTATTTCCTGAAAAATACCCTATTTTTCATGTCACTTTCATTAATGTGATACTGTCATTTCTATAGGCTAGTCATTTCAATCATAAAGATTTAGGCTAAATCAGTGGCTGAATGCAGGTCCACTACATCCTTCTCTAGGCCTACTCTGCACAGTAGCCTTTAGGACAACTGTCCTGCTGTCATGACAATTCACTTTAGTTGGTTTGTACAAAGGCAAATAATGCCCGCCTGAAATGCGTTCTGTCAACATTATTTTATATAGATCAGATCTTGAGGAACATAATTAAGCGGTGAAAGGGGAATTTACCTTATCTATTTTGTTCACCGGTGCGTGAATCATTCTCAGTAAATGGCACCAACACAAGACTTGGTCACTTTATTTTTTTTAAATGTGCTGTTCAGTAGCTTATTTTTTTTATCTACTTTTTCTCCCCATTTTTCTATCTTTCTCCCGTCCCCAATTTCTTATAGTTCAATTCTACCCTCCCCTGTCTCGAACGTTGTTAGGCCATGCCTCCCACAAGCCGGCTGCAATGTGGACGAAGCCTTGCATCACGTGTCCCCTCTGGTACTCGAGGAGGCAGCCGTTGCATCTTTTCACCTGCACAGTGCAATCTCTCAGCGGCGAGGGTCTGCGTGGGAGGGACACGCCGCCCTCATCGCTTCCTGATTCTACTGCGCAGGCGCACCAACCGACCTGTAGGAGTCGCTGTCCACAACGTCCGATCCCCACCCACCAGCTTTCCACCCCCTAATACTGCAAATTGTATTAGTATGAACGACCAGCCAAGCTGGTAGCAACGCCGAGAGCTGGGCTCGAACCCAGCATCTCCTGCGTTGGTGGCGAGCGCCTTGCCCACTGCGCCACCTAGCCGCCCTGTTCAGTAGCTTATTCAGGATTTTTGCATGTTCGTATTTGACTTGTTGGCACTAGTGCAAGGCAGGGGGAGAAATCACATATGGCAACGCAACTGTAATTGAACAACGTCGGTCCAGTTTTAAAAGAAGCCCACCTGTGCATCTAGTTGACTTTTCCTGTCATACGGAATATTCTACAAAGAGCCTGGAAGGCTTGTACTGTAATAATCTCTGATATTGAATATCGTTTCAAGTGGTTAAAGTGGTGATCCTCATTCTTGTTTGTTTTGGCTGATATTGGTAATTAGCAATTACCGGTAATGCTCTTGAACTTTTGCATTATATTGACTTGCTTTCACAAACCCATGCTAATTACTGAGTTAGTCTTCTATCAATTCCAAACACACCACTGTTGCTGCTGGTGACATAAAACGCATCACTTCCTGTGTGCCTGATGATTTTCCCGGGAATGTCCTACCAGACACCACTGGTATAGGACAGCAAATGTCAAAACATTCCTGAACTGGCTAGAGGTAGAATCACTATTGTGTTACAGTAATATCAATTGGCGATAGCGAGTGGCAAAATAAATACATGTATTTATATGAAAATGTTCCAGATTATTACTTTAATTGGCACTGGCTGTGTATGTTAGTCTTTATACAAAGACTTTTCATTGTCTTGTATGAAATCAATATGCTATAATGTATGGCATGCTATATAATTAGGAAGAGTCATTTTGAGAAAGTAAAGTTTAAAGTAACCTATAAAGGCTCTCTGCAAAAATGGAGACTGACAGTGTAGTGTTGTGTGTAGGCTTATTCAGTTATGTTATAGCCTATTATAATGTATATTGCTTTTTTATGTTTATTTTTCAAGCACGATACAATAAAAGAGCAAAAATAATAATAATAACAATAATTTTTCCACACATGTGGCCACCCCCGTTCAACCCTTGCACCCCTCTTGACCAAACCTTTTGACCACCCCTCTTGACCACCCTAGTTAAATCATCCTTGAACCGCCACTGCATAACTGATAACAGTATATTAAGCTATAACTATGATCAAATTCAAATGTCATAGTAATTGCCAGTTGTATCGAGCCTAGACCATTTTTGCCTTGAATGGTGGTGTTATAGCGACGTAATAATGGTACAATAGTGGGATACGGTTTCAATATAAAATCCCCACTAGAGCCAGTCAATTTGAAATGAATTTTCAAAATGCCTGTGCAGCACTAAGAATACCTTGCAAATCCATATTCGCTATTATCGCTTCTGTGTTGCCACTGGCAAAAGTGTTATTCAGGGTTGGCCTGCACTGTGCAGTTAGAAAAGAGTGCCTCTAAATAGCATGGTGTTTTGGTGAACCCAAGGTAAGACAGACCCAATTATAAGCAATGTTGTAATTATAATGTAATTATAAGTGTGTTTAAATAAATGTTTCATTTATTTATGTATCTTGATTTTCATTTTAAGGTTAATGTATAATTATGGCATCGAATAGTGATCAATCAATATCAATGTAGGTTTTTGGGTACATGTTATTAGTTAAGGGCACATTTTTTGTTTACTGAGTAATTTATTCAAATGAAGATATATTTTTCAATCTGATTTACTGTCTGAGCCTTTGATACAAGGTCAGCGTATGATAGAGGGACAATGGGTAGGAGGAGGCATGGAAGGGATAGAGGGAATCTTTTATAAATGATCGGATGGAAATTAGTGCAGCAAGCCCTGAATCTAGACCAACTACTACTTCACCAGGTACAGTTATTTCTGAGGAACACTTGGGGGCCTAATAGACCATCGTCTCCTTCACCGGGAAAGTGAGCGAGTCCACCGGTGGTGAGAGGGAAGGAATTAGGACGAGTGGAAGAAAGAAAGAGGAATGACTGAAAAGAACCGAGAAAGTGCTAAAGAACTGGGGGAGAACTGTGATGGAGTATTTAAAAAAATAAAAGCGTCGGAATCAGTTTTGCTCTGAGGATGTAACAGGCTAAAAGTTACAGCGAACTGGTGAACCTGGAAAGGATGAAGTTTAAGTCAAGTCAGTTTTATTTTTTTATTTTTAAGTTTAAGACGGCGAGAGCGAGGGCGAAACCGATGGCAAGCGTTGGAGTCGGATGAATCAGAACGTGGTGCGAGTGAGAATACATTTTTCGTCGTTGACTAAAAACACACTTCTTCAATCAATATCTGAGATGAAAAGGAATCCTATTAAGGAATCTACCATACTATATTATTTCATACTATGCTAATATGCACTCAAGTTTGTAGCACTTTGACATTGACGAACAATGTTGCTTACCCTTAACTGCCAGAGTTGTACCCTTCCTGCTGACTTGTTGTACAGAACTTGCAAGTTGCTTTGGATAAAAGCGTCAGCTAAATGGAAATGGAAATGGAAATGGAAATGGAAAGAAATGGAAATTGACTTGAAAACACAATGGAAAGGAAGACATTTGAGCAAACAAAGGTGAGTGAATGTCGTACTGTACTGTATGTTGTAGGGGTGAAGGTAGTGCAGAGGAAAGTCAGTGATATCCTTGCAAATCCACATGAGGTGGCAGGTCTTGTCAAGAGGAAGATAGGAGATGTCAAGTCAGTCAGTCACAAGATAGTGGACCGATAGTGGTCGAGTGTCTTGCGGCTTATCAAAGAGAATCTTTGTCAGGGTATAATGAATCGGGTTCGACCTTTTCGTACGCTCTCCTCTTAGATGCTTCCTATATGCCTGGAATATGGTCGTGAGGCTATTGTATGTAGGGAGGACTTCGAGTAGGTGCAGCAGTTGTGGACAGGATGGGTGCTTTTGTTAGTCGGTGCAATCTTGAGATGGAGCAAGCAAAGTGTCTTTATTGTGAAGGCAATCATGAAACGGAGGGTTAGTCAGTGTCCAAGGAGAGAGAGGGAGATATGAGAGGGAAAGTAAGAGCAGAAAGGAAAGTGTTATATGCTAAGTGGCGAAATGGGGTGAAGGATAATCTGATGTGACACCAGTCAAAGAACGAAACACACGTGCCGGGGATTTAAAAGAGTGGATTGGAAAGAGATACATTTCCTGCTTTTACAGCCATGGTTGTTAACTGTGCTGCGGAGATTGAGAAGAAATCAAGAGAGAATAGAAATGGTGATTGAAGCAGAGTGAAGATTTTGGGGTATTGATGATGATGATGTCACAGGGGTAAATCTATATACTGAGAGAAGGTGTCAGACCCATGAGTCTGAATGCTGGATCGTAGGGTAATTAAAGATAGTTAACTGGGTCTGGGTTTGAGAGGTAAATTAGATAAATATGTAAGGGATTAGGTTTTGCTTGAGTTGTTTATTTTTTTCCGTTAATAATTAATATTCAAAACAAATTGTAATTCTCAAACAAACTGGGGGGGCAGCAATATGCCACAATGCATCTAGTCTTACAGAAATCTAGAAGAAGCATAATGACAGTCCTTAAACATTACATTTGCATTCAGTTCTAAAAAGGATTATTTAAACTCTTCATAAGATACTGTATTATGTGAATATACCCACTGTTTATATCAGCGTTTTAATATTATATTATGATTTCAATACAATTTGGGTAAATTGGGATGTGATTATGTATGTTCATCCAGCGTTTCTCAAAAACATTGCTTTGGGGAACCGTGCTGCTTTTGTGTTGGAGACCAGCAAGCAATAATGTTACGACCTTCAGGGACTACTTGAAATAAAAAAAAAATAAAAAAAAATTGAAAACAGCCTATTCCTACACCAAATAACCAGGTCCGGGACTGTTCGGAAATATCCCAGGGACCAGGAGGAACACTGCAATGGTCTACTTTATCTGTGTTCAAGTTTAAGTTCTTTATTTGTCAAATACACAACAATAACCTTTTTAACCTCTGTCTCTGTCTCAACCGGCCCCATAGAACAGCTTCATACCGCCTTCTGTCTGGCCTGCAGTGCTGAACCTTCTGAGTGGCTTCTCCTGCCCCCCGGGGCATACGGCCCTCCTCTAATGTCTTGTATCTCATCCTGTATCCATACGCTTGCAGTAGTTCTATCTATTACTCAATTTCACAATTTTCTTATATACTATGATTCTACTGTCACCATGCATTATGCTCACTACATGTATTTATTGCTCCATCTCCGCCCACTACAAACATGGGAACTCTCGAACCCCTGTCCCAAACCCCCCCTCCCCCATCTCTCTGAGTGGTTGTCTCGTAGTGCTGCAATAGTGCACAATTAAGAAACAACAATGAATACAAGAATGGTAACAATAAGTAGTAGTAGTAGTAAGATAAAATAAAATAAAATATAAAATGAGGTAAGATCAATTATTTACAGAAAATAGAATAGAATAGAATAGAATAGACTTTTAATTGTCATTGCACAGTATACAACGAAATTTCAGGGGAGCTGAATGTGCATGTGTAATGAGCTGTGTATGTGCATATTAAGGTGTACAGTGCCAGCATGGGTTCCTGTGCCCCCCTCTTTCATAAACACAGTTAACACACAATGCTGTTAATAACCGTTGCTACAGTATATATGGAAGGAACATTGAGCATTTTCTCTTTCTTATAATCAGAACTCTGCCAGTTGTGGTCAGAGTGTTCACCGTGAGATCGGAGCACCGGCTAGCCCCCGCTCAGTAATACCAAGCCTCTCGTAAAGATTGGCTGGAGTGTAAGCATCCCTACAGTCCTGTCCAGAAGGTGCACTTGTACATAAAACTGCCTCACACAGAAGTTGTTCGGTGTTGGAGCCGGTGTTGTAGTCGAGTCACTAAATCTCGAGTCCGAGTCGAGTCTCAAGTCCCCAGTGTTCGAGTCCAAGTCCAAGTCCGAGTCACCAAAGAAGAGCCGAGTCGAGTCCCCATTACCCTAGTCCGAGTCTGAGTCCGAGTCATCAAGGTTGAGTCCACTCCACTCTGGCAGTCAAAGAGCTGACATACAAATAAAAAAGGTCTACATTAAACATAAATGACACAGCGGTCACCATTTCAAAGGGAGTTTATTTACTTTGTGACACAATATTATGCCAAATGATTAGGGCCTATTAAAAACATTTATAATAATAACTGTATTTATCAATTAACAAGTCTAAGTCCTCGTCTGCACCTTCCGAGTCCGAATGCAGTCAATGCTCGAGTCCAAGTCCAAGTCCGAGTCATCAGTGCTCAAGTCCAAGTCGAGTCACGAGTCCTGAAAATCAGTCCAGACTCAGACTCGAGTCTGAGTCCTGGACTTGAGTACTACATCACTGGTTGGAGCATATGGTTGGATGCGGGAAAGTAGATCCTTCGGTGCAGAGAGTGTTTAAATTCTGGTAGATCTGCTAGTTCCAAATCTAGGAAAAGGTGTTAGAATGTGCTCTATCTGGTGTTCCACAGGGACCGCGTCATGTTTCATCTTTTGTTATTGCCCCGATGTATCATAACCGTGCCTCGCAAGGGTCTGGACTGTCTCCGCATGACGCTGGCTCAGTCGCCACCAGATGTCGAGTTACTGAGCGCTCTCCTTCAACTGAGAGTTTAAACTTGGACTTTTGAGGTCGCAATCTTAGCAAAACATGCTTGATCACGTGCCGGCAATTCCACCCCATCTATTACTTAAAGACTGACTCGAATGACTCTCACTGAATGCATTTCTCAAGCGCAAGAAAGCGTAAGAAGCAGCCTGAATATGTCCTCCGATGGTCCTTGCTCTTAGCTGCTGAATTGAAGATCAAGATCAGCTGCCATCGAGAAACTGACTCCAGCGACACCGGCTGACTACAATATAATTGGCAGGTTCTCTCTCTCTCTCTCTCTCTCTCTCTCTCTCTCTCTCTCTCTCTCTCTCTCTCTCTCTCTCTCTCTCTCTCTCTCTCTCTCTCTCTCTCACACACACACAGTTCTGTATAATTTTTCTTCACTGGAAGCTTCATCCATGCCTGCAGCAGCTGACCTGACCTCTGTAGCCTCACTGACGTATAGTTGCAAGACACATTTGTTCCATATCAACGACAACGGTATGTACTGTCTGTATGTGGCCGTTTTAAAAGTGACCGTCGGCAGCTTTCCTCCGGTGAGTATGGCTCCTGTATTTATGGAGTGATGATTCCTGCTCCCGTGGCTCAGAGAGCGGTCATTATTGTCTGGGGGACGGTCCGGCTCCCGTCACTAAGGTCACCTGCTACGCACCGGACACCCCGACACACTCGATACTAGAGGGATACTAAATGTGTAATCATCCCTGAGCTCACAAAAGGCAGGGTACATCATCCGCACAGGCCATTATACAGTAAGAGCTTATTGTAGGGTCCTGAAGCTCCCCTCCTGGGCTAGTATCCTGTTATTTCAGCGAGGCATTCCAGAAGAGGACATCTTTCTAATGGCCGCTTTCAAAGAGATAATAGATGCAGCGGAGTGCGGGGAAAAGCGGAGAACATATTGAGCTCAACGTTGCACAGTCGGTTCATTCCCAGAGTGAACGTGATTAGCCAGCGTGTGGCCTCATCGCTGTTCCTACACACGTTCCTGCGTTATACTGCGTATGTGCTTGAGGACTGGGTAACACAAGACCCTTCTACATCTGGAAACATTACGGGTTCTCCCATCACAGTTTGTACAGTTGTATCCGGTTTTAACAAACCGTGCAGGCTAGAGATGGGTTTCAACGTTTCTAAACAGTACCACAATATCAATCAATCAATCAAATCCTTTATTTAACCAGATAAGCATCATTGAGATTAAAATCTCTTTTTCAAGAGCGATCCGACCAAGCAAGGCAGCAGAAAGTTTCAACATAAAAAAGAACATTACAATAAAATACAGATAAAACATTCACAGCAAGATCCAATTTCAGGCAAGTGATCAAACAGGCAAATTATCAAGCACAGTTGCACTGTCCGAGGGAACTGAATTCGTAGGTTTTTCAAATCGCTTTTTTAGGTCCTCCTGTAGGTTGTTCCAGGATGAAGGAGCAGCATATTTAAAAGCCCTTTTTCCCAATTCAGTTCTCATATAGGGAATATATGGTTCTTCCTACTACACACAATCGTACTTATACTGATCCTCGGAAACATCCAGTGTGAGGTGGATGAGGCTATTGAATGAAACGGGTGCTACAGACCCTGGACAGCATCCGGTTATATCGTTTGACAGTCGCCACCCAAGCGTTGCGCTGGGTTGTTTCTTTAGGAACAGGATTGGACTTTGGATCCTTTGTTAGGAGGGAGAAACATGCTGTACAGTAAGGTCTAAAATGAATGTAGACAGTTGCCAATACACTGACATTTAGAACTCAAGTTTAGCATTACATCATGCTGTTTCCGCTGGAAGGATGATGTCATTAATTAACCAAAACTGTCTATCGACCACCGCAACACTTCCGGTATTCTGAGCTCATGGAGGGGGAGAAAATTAATGAATGTTGATGAGAGCCTTGACGTAAGTGGTTGTAGCAAACTCTGCATGTGCAGATTGCCCAGGGAGTCTCTCTGGATTGTCCACACACACTCCCTGGGCAATCTGTGCATGTACCGGTTGGGGAGTAGGTGCAAAAAAGTGACTATAGCTTGGCCGAGAAAGTGCCGATCGCCTTGTGGTTGGTCCCCCCATGTTCAGGAGACTCAAGCGTATAAAAAAGTATATTGGATCATGTCTCCAGCACCCCCACAGCCGTAGCTACAACCACTTACGTCAAGGCTCTCATCAACATTCATAAATCTTCTCCCCCCACGCTCCTCCATGAGCTCAATTTAACGTGGAAGTGCAGTGGTCTATGGCAGGGGTTCCCAAAGTTTTCAGGCCGCGACCCCCAAAATAACGGTGTCAGAGAGCCGCGACCCCCACTATTATAGGAGGAATACATTTTTTTTTTTTTTTTTTTAATATATATATATTTTTTTATAAATGGAAATGGTTGAAACATGCAAACGTTCAAACGCACACACACTAATAAGCATTGGAGGCTTTTAACCAGGGCCGGACTGGGGAAATCCTTCAGGCCAGGAAATATAGTGCGAAATATAGCCCCAGTCAGGCCACTTTTTAAGCGGGGGGTCTGGGGGTCCCCCACCAGGAAACTTTTTGTTACAAAGACTTCATTTCCTGCATTCTGGTGCAGGCATTTTTTTATTTGTACCCTTTAAATGCCAGTGTTTGTGATGGCATCACAAATTATTGTTAAAAAACAGGCTAGCATATGTATGATTAGCAACAACACTGATTTTTATGGTTTTTCTGTTTTTTTGTAGTGTCAGATTGAAAAAAATACTCACTCTTACCATAAGGGACTAAATTGTCCTCTTCAAAAATGCAAATATTACTATATGTTGAAATAATTTACCACTTTTTCTTTCATAAATCTTATCAACTTCAGCCCTGATCATAACACCACATAATTCGAACCCTTTAAATGCCAGTGTGTGTGATGGCATATATTTGCAATATATCAAATGCAAAGTAGATTTTTCTGGGGGGGATTATTACAGGCTAGCATGTGTCAATGATTAGCAACAACACTGATTTTGATGGATTTTTAGTTTTTTGTAAGGGTCCCGCCTCCACCAATCACATGCGGCTCCCTTTGTGTGTGTGTGAGCAAGAGAGAGAGAGAGAGAGATAGTTCTCCAACTTGTGTTAGTTGCAGTGATCTCCTGGTTGTTCCCCACCTAGGTTATCTAACTATTGCACCGCTGCAACTAGAAACACTGGCCTGGCCCTGGCCTGCTTCTAAGTTCAGTGGCCTGACCCCCCCGCGGCGGCTTGCGACCCCCACTTTGGGAACCACTGGTCTATGGTACGGTATAGGTTCTCCAAGTATCACAATAATTTGCATTGACACAGCTGAGTGTTTGGACCGGTGGGGGGGCAGAGATTGACACGCAACCTCACAACATACCAGGTGCTCAAAACCTTTTGGCTGCTACTACTACTGTAGTGGTTATTACAGTTCTCCCCAAAAAGGCAACTCCCAAACTCTATGGAGAAGTGGTACTTCTCCCTTGCTACATATAAGTCCTCTGAATTTACACAAACCCGGGGCACTCGAGGGCCTCTGAAGATTCGGGGGCCCCAGGACATTAGCCCGGTCGATAATCCAGACATGATGCTTGTAGAGAAAATAATAGTTTTTAGGTTTTGCCTCAATTGAGACATTTGAGGGCTATTGCTCCTGATTGGACAGGCTGTGCCAACAAAATAAGTCCAATCAGGAACAAATCCATGAATGGACAATGTGCAGTGTGATCATATACATTATGGTATATATGTAAGGGATAATAATACAGTTGTGCAGTCATCAATAATGCACGACGCCGGGGCTGATTGCCCCATGGGGCGAAGCCGGTGCTCAACTTTTCGTTGCATGATACGAATTCCTGGTGAGAATGCATTGTTGCTGAGACAGTGAAACAAGTGCATTCATTTTGAACGGCGAGGAGGCTCCAGCCGTGCGGGCATATCTGAATCAACGCGCCTCCAGCCAAAATCAAAATTGAGTATTCACCCAGGCCAGAGCATAATATCATAATATAAGGATGATGATATACGGTATGTGGCGCGGTATATAGTGTCATACAAGGAGATCGTATATGTACTGTGTAGACCATCATATATGCGGTAGGCTATATTATCATATACAGTATGTATAAAATCAAATACAGTATGCGGCGTGGTATGATATCATATGAGATGATCATATATGTAACCATACGTGTGGGATATTACATAAGGAGATGGATGACATTGTGTGTCCTCACTTGAGATGCTGAGTCTTTCCCCCGTATCACACGCATCCCTCCCCGTCAAAATTACATTTCCATTTAGGTTAGAGTTGCAAAGCCTGATGTATCCGCCGCTACTATCTCTCCTTATAGTCTATGAGCCCCTCGCTAGCCTCGCTCCCTTGTACCTTCTCGCTCTTAGCAGGGCTGCTTTAAGGTTTTTTGTTTATTTTTTTCCTCCCTCCTCTCTCTCTCTCTCCTCTCAGTAGAGCCTGCCTGCTCTCTGGCTCTGTGCACCGGTGTCTCACACACATCGGTATGCAGCCCCCGTTCCCAGCACTGATCCCTCTTTATGAGGACAGCGAGTTTCAGCGCTTTTTATCCACCTTCACTTGCAAATATGGCCGCATTCAGTGTCTACACTCCAGCTTTAGAGGCCCGTGGGAACCCCTTTAAAGAGGGGGTCAATAGAGGGGTGTAAACAAACGTGGAAGTCTTGTGCTTTTTCTTTTCCCCCCTCAAGTTAAGTTTATCCGGAGAGCATACTCTTCTCGTCTGCTTTCGCTCAAGCATTTTTTTGGAACAACCGCCACTCTCGCTGCGGTCCAAAAAATAAAAATCACTATCTAAGCGAGGAGGCAAAATATTAAACGAGGAATGAATAAAATTGCTTATTTTTTTTTATCTAAAAAGAATTCAGTGAACATTTATGACTTCTTCAACACAATTTGAAAAGAGAGGAGAGAGAGCCTAGTTTTTTTTTATGTGAACCGAAACTCACAAACCGACGTGATTAGTAAAAAAATATATATAATTCTATTGATTTTGCGTAATTGTCAGAATTTCCTCACGGATGCATAACGGCGCAGCTAAAAGCATTTTGACTGAAAATCAAGACGGCCTCTAATTATAAAATCAGAGAGGTTTTGGGAAAACAAGGTAGAAGGGACGATAGGAACATAACATTGTTATCAACTGGTCAGACTCTGACTGAGACTAATGAAATCACGCTGCGATGGACAATCGATACATACACAACATTAATTCACTGCACACATTCCCAAACACAGATATTCGCCGTGCCGGACGTGTTGCGGTTAGCTTCAAATAGCACTCTACGGTATAATGTGTCGGTAACGTCCAGACATTTAAAAACAGCTATACCTGCAGTAGACCTCGAGAATCACCCGGAAGAAAGGAAAGACACAACGGGAAGGGGAAAAAAGGTATGCTGGCTTCTCTAGTCAGACTTTTCTAGTAGAGTGATTTAAGGACACGTATCAATTACCACACCTTGCCATGTCCAACGTGTACGGAATATTAACGACAGTCTCTTGTCCATCATTGTAGTCGCGGTCGCACATGTTTCCAATCTCCTCTGCACGAGAAAACAGATAATTCACAATAAGCATGATCGATTGTGGCCGTATGCCGTCGGGTGTTTGGTTGCAGTGTGACACCTATGGTAGTCTGTCAGTTCTTTTTTTGGAAGCCGCCCAAATATGCACAGCCAGAGGCGGTGAGGGATATCTTTTATAGAAACCACAACATGACGCTCTCAACATTTCACCGCTAACATTCTGCACTCCTACACCTCTCTCGCATGCAGAAACACACTGTACAGCATGTGATTTCCCAAAGAGGATTACGGTACTTTCCTGAAGATATTGATCCATCCATGATATGATCTGATTACATTTTTTTCTTTTTATAAAACAGAGAAGAGACTTCCAGATGATATGTAATATCCATCCAAGGTGTCCTCCTGGGTATCACAAGGCCAGCACACTGCTGGCCACCTTTTTATTCAGTACTTGAAGTAAAGAAACCTTCCTCACATTCCATTATATATACTATGGGAGCAATATAATGCATTGAGGAGCTGAAACTGAGACATTGGAAAACCATGGCTTATATAGATATCTTCAAGTGTGTTTTGTGATCATATAAGAACCGTTGAAGAAGGCTTATTGGAGGTTTTCCTAGCAGCATACAGTAAAACTCAGAACAGAGTAGAAGGATTATAGCGAAGGTATACAATGGATTACGGAACCTGAAACCGACAGACGCGGTACAGTCTATATCAAGCAGAAATGGGAACGGGAAGCGAACGTTACTGTAATACAACAACTAACTTGCAGACATTTGAGTGGAAAAACACGGTCAGGTTCTTTATCAGAGACTGTTGGAGGGAATACAGGAATAAAGACACCAACCGCTATCATATATTCTGGGATTGCCCATCCATCCTCCCTCTATGGACACAAGTACAGTACATGGAAAAAATACCAGAAGCAGAAATACCATAAAAGTTTTAAGTGGTGTATTTGGGGGAAATAGATTTAGATATAAGGTACGACGACAACAAGTATATTTATAACATATTAACCCTTTCACTACCCCACTACAGATGGTTAACCCTTCCACTACCACACTACAGAAGGTTAACCCTTTCTTTCACTACCACACTACATAAGGTTAACCCTTTCACTACCACACTACAGAAGGTTAACCTGTTCACTACCACACTACAGAAGATTAACCCTTTCAATACCACACTACAGAAAGTTAACCATTTCACTACCACACTACAGAAGGTTAACCTTTCATTACCATACCACCAGAAGGTTAAGGGTGGCAACCAAAAAGGAGAGAGAGGGGGGAGAGAGAGAGAGAGAGAGAGAGAGTGAGAGAGAGAGAGAGAGAGAGAGAGAGAGAGAGAGATTTCGTTAAGCGCCATTCAGTCTGACTTGCGGAGCGCGCACTGGACTTAATCTATACGCACAGCCAGCCAGGCTTTTATGATATACGTAGAGATTCAGATACAATTGAAAACAAATGGTTTGAAAAAGATATGTTTCACATCGCCAACAAAGTAGCCTACTGAGTCCGTTGTCTCGGAATGGAAATTAGCAGTAGTTTCTGCGCGTCTCCCCCCGTCTCCGACACTGGAGACCTGAGTATTTAACCACACCCCTCCAACACAAATGTAGTCCAATAATGATTGGACCTGTCTCAAACCCTGCCCCTTTTCTTGATCCTCCAATCACAGCTGTCGCTTACCTCGGACAAACTTGGTTTGTCCGAGGTAAGCGACAGTTGTGATTGGAGGATCAAGAAAAGAGGGCAGGGTTTGAGACAGGTCCATTAGCCTAATTTGAGAAAATAACAAACTATAATACTGTGTTTTATATTACACAACAGTTTTACAATTTTATATTATATACATTTTCTATTATTTTCCACGGACGGACCACCTGCAGCAATACCCTCGTGGACCACCATTGATCTATGATGTGATGGAAAGGTTGACGTACTGTATGCACTAAGACAACAGAAGGAAAGGTTTGAGGAGAGGCGGAGATGGTGGCCCATGAGGACAGACTTTGTGCGACTGTAAAATACGGAGAGGAAAGAAAGGCAAACGTCCCTTTTTGTTTTGTGTTATTTTCATGTATTTGGTTTATTTCGACTTTCTTTTTTTTCTCCGTTTGTTTTAGTGTTGTTTCTGTTCATCTGCTTTGTATTTAAAAATAGAAAAAGAAAGGAATATTTGTAAGTGGCCAAAGACCGCAACCTCAGCATTTTCAACAAAGAGGGAGGGACATTCACTCTTCTAGTCACCCCCACACTACAGGGCCCATCAAACATATTTATTTCTTATTATAATAGGGTATTATTCATATATTTATTCACAAGCACATTTAAATTATGATTTAGAGTAGTAGGATATGCATAGTTTGATGTATATACAGTAGACTAAATAGTTGTTCTACTTGTAACAAGTAACGTTAGGTTGCTTCGTTGAGCAAGATGGATATTAACCGCTGCATGCATTTGCGAGGTAATCTTCCATAGGCAGATCAGGCAGGTTACCTCATGGATATAAAACAGTAGATGCAACGTGTCATAATCAATTGACATTCTGGTATTGGACCATACGGCAGCCATCTTACCTGGACCCCCCTGGGTCCAGTTCTAAACTTGGTGTAATTGGAACCAATGGTGAAAGAGGCGTAATGTTGTTTTTATAATCCTTGTATGTTTCTTCCAGTACAACAATAATGTTTCTCATTCAAAGTAATGAGTGCAAGACAACTGTGGCTGTCTAGAATGAACCGGGGGGGGGGGGAAACAAATAGCTCCAAGAAAACAAATTGTGCTTTCAATCATGAAGATAATCTTAAAACCTTTATAATTGTGCATTTACATTCTTGGAAGCTTCTTCAATTTTGCCTGAACTTAATATGTAAGAACTGTATTCGGTATTCTGAATGGCTAATTAAGCAATACCTTGTATGTAGAACTCCTAAATAGATTCAGTATTATGGCCTATATTAGCAGCCAATTACAATCAGAAACACAAGAGAGAAGCACACCTACTAATATACATATTGTTATGTCCCGACTCTCAAGAATCTGTGATAATGTAATGTATAATCTTTGATACATAAGTTAGCTTGACTCAGCTGCTCCATTAATGTAGCTTAGCTATAGCGGTAAAGTGACCTAGTTCACTAACTTTTCGTAGTTTTAGTTGACCCACATGTAGGGGGGAAAAAATTCTTCTCTCATCTACTCTATACTGATGTGTGTTACGCCAGCCTCCCTGGCGTCATCAGTCCTTTTAGAACAGAAAGTCCAGTAGGTGCTGCACTGCTATTGTAAACAATACCAGGCAAAAAGATTACAGACCCAGGTAAGATGGCGGACGGTTATCACAGTGGTGTAATGGTTAACACTGTTGCTAACAGCTAGAAGGTCCTGGGCTCGATTCCCGTTTGGGGACCAGGTTGCCTGTATATTTTCCCCAACAGAGTTTCACTTCCGCGTTCGGTTTGCGCGATCTGATTGGCCACTGACGTTTTTCTCAGCGCCAATCGCGTTACTCCTAACAATCGCGCCTAACTTCGAAGTTGGTTAAGGTTAGGGTTAAGGTTAGGGTTAGGATTAGTTGGTTAAGGTTAGGGTTAGGGTTAGTTGGTTAAGGTTAGGGTTAAGGTTAGGGTTAGGGTTAGTTGGTTAAGGTTAGGGTTAAGGTTAGGGTTAGTTGGTTAAGGTTAGGGTTAGTTGGTTAAGGTTAGGGTTAAGGTTAGGGTAACAGCCTGCTGGCGCGATTGTTAGGAGTAACGCGATTGGCGCTGAAAAAAACGTCAGTGGCCAATCAGATCGCGCAAACCGAACGCGGAAGTGAAACTCCGTTGGGGGAAATATACACGTGACCAGGTTGCCACGTTGCCAAGTATCCAGGTGGGGTATCTCCTGGGCCTTTCTGTGAGGAGTTTGCATGTTCTCCCCATGCATGCAAGGGTTTCCCCTCCCAATAAGATAAACCCAATGGAAAAACATGCAGAACAGATCGCTAACGCTGTCGTGTCCCTGACGAAGATGAACAGGAGCACTTGGATTGGTTGCCCCCATGGTCCCCCCCCATGTCTGCTCCCGGCTGCCCTTGGGGGGAAGGACGACGGGATGGGAAAAGTGCAGAGAGACATTTCATTGGCGACTCAGTGCATGTGTGTGTGTTCCTGTGGGTCGCCCATCTCACATGTGTGTGTGTTAATCTGCATGACAATTAAAGACTTCTTCTTCTAATTTATGGTGTAATGTTGCATCTACTGTTTTTATATATATGGGTTTGTTTGTTTGTTTGTTTATTAACACAGTTAAACAGAAGTAAAAACAATACATAATAAGTTATAACGATTGTGAAGGAGAAGTTAGAAGCCTAGAGGCTTATCAAGAACTTCCCCTGTTTTATAAAATCAAACATACAAAAATATGCATATTATAAAATACCAGAATACATTAAAAAATGTTTCGTGTTAATACAAACATACATACACACAGTACATACATGCATATACTGTATACTGCGTACATAATAATATATAACAACCCACCCACCTGCCTACAGACATACCCACCCACATAACCAAATGCATACATGTAGACCTATTTATCTATCTACTACTTTTGGATATGAGAATTCTTTTGTAGTTTGCTTTAAAAAATAAGCAGAGATGGAGATTTCCTCAGCATAGGATCAGCTGCATTCCAAAGATTGGACCCTCTATACCTCACTGAGAACTGCCTAAGTGAAGTACCACAATAAGGTATAATTATGCAGGTCCCTGGACTGACGTGTAACATATGAATGAACATCTGAATTAAAAGAAAAAAAACGATTAAAACCATTTGGTAGATTGTGATCATGAATGCATTTGTACACAAATATACATATCTGTAAAGAATTAACCTCAGACAAAGTCAGAATGTTTAGTTTCTTGAAAAGAGAAGCAGATGGTTCAAATCAATCTGAGAGGGTTGCCAGTCTAACAAATCTTTTTTGAAGTAAAATATTTTTTTTAAGATGAGATGAATGAGTGCTAGCCCATATTATGTTACAATAAGATATGTAAGGAAAGATAAGACTATAATACAGGATTAAAAAACAACTTCTATTTATCAATGAACACACCTTCCTAATTATACCTACTGACTTCATTGCTTTTTTACAAACATGATCAATGTGTTTTTTCCAATTGAGTTTATCATCAACTAGGATCCCTAAAAACGTTGTTGAAGTTACTTGTTTGATTTCGGTGTTACTGATTAATAACTTTGCCTCCTTTTTCGAATAACTTTTACCTTTATTACAAAATACAATAAAATTCGATTTTTCTACATTTAACGATAGCTTATTAGTCTGGAACCAATCTGAGACACAAGATAAACCATCATTTGCTTCCCTAATTAATACTGCAAAATTCTCATTAACGTTAATCTGCATGACAATTAAAGACTTCTTCTAATTTATGGTGTAATGTTGCATCTACTGTTTTATATATATGGGTTACCTAACATTACCTACTCTAAACCACATCGAACAACATGCATATTTTCCCAATCAATTCATAAGTCGATAAGGATAAATGAGATTCCACTAGAGTCTGTTAGAGAGATGGTGGATGGCTGTTCGTGTTTTTGGTGTGAGTTTTGTTGCATTCGCTACCTTTCAGTGTTTCGCCACGAGAACAAACCCAATACTCCATTGTATGCCCGTTTGCAGTGCTGACCTTTACCAGGCTTTCTTGGCTCTCATCTTTGCTGAAGTGGGCTTTGTGCCCAGCTATGGATGAGCCTCTGAATCTCATTTAGTCTGTGTGATGATCTCCCCTGTTCTCCTGCAGCAAGTCTCTATAAGAAAAGTTTGTAGTTTTTTGTTCAGAAAATTATACCTCTGCATTACTCCCTGGCCCAGTGGGCAGGTAATCTGTTGAAGTAGGTTTTTCTTATAGCGGTATGGTATTAATTGAAGCCGTCAAACTATGTTTACAAACTTTTTTTTAACAGCTAATGCATTCCTGATCATATGTCAACTGAAATAATTTGGAGAGGGACTTTTGCATCACAATAAAAAGGGGGGAGGGGGCGTACCTATACTTCCCCGCTCGTAAAAAGGGTCCTATGTTCCCCGCTCCTGAAAAAGGGTCCTATGTTTCGGTCTCGAAAAGAGCTTCTAGATCCCTGTTTCCATACGATTTTCAAGCGGGTTAACTGGGTGGGAATCACCAGTTTCATCACGATACGATACGATATTGATTCTTTGGACAACGATACGATATTTGCCGATATCACAAAGTCTGCCACGATACTATACGATTCGATTCAGGTGCCTGCGATCGATATGAGACGATATTATATGCCCATTTAACACAATCAGTAACACTTAGATCAACTCAAAAAAGGCAACGGAAATATCATTTGACGTTTTTATTTTTGAGCTCTTCCAGACAATTAAATGAAAAACAATCTATTGTTTTTAATACAAATAGACCTCCTGTTCACTGTGCCACGTTTTTATATATTGAGCTTTAAACTTTAAGTAAATTTTTTTGGAACTCACAACGTGCAACCTAAAACCCCTTCCTCTCCCAACCCGTTCCTACAATTGTTTTATGTTGCATGATGATCATGAATACATTTATTATGTATTGTATTTTTTATGTTTAAATATCAACATTATCTGTCCATCCTCAGTAAATTTACTATCAATATAATATACTCCTCTGACTTCATCTGGTCTTTCCTAACGCAAATGCACACACACACACACACAGAAAGGGAGAATGCCCCTCCCCCCCTTCCCCAGTCCCCACTAATGGACCTCTGCTGTTCTCTCTATGGCTCTGATTAGGGTTAGCTTGTTAGCTTACGCTAATGTAACGTTAATTTCAGTCTTTAACCCAACGTGGGCATAAAGAAATGGCGAGGATGCAAAGCATGTTAGATGCATTTGACCCGTTGCGGAATAAAACAACAGGGACTTATTTCGGGTCGCAAAATAGGCACAATATGTAACCTTGCTCTGTTGTAATGTCTACACAGCGTTTCAGACGCTACTGCTGTGCTGGGCGGATACGACTCGCCACAGGATTTTCAAAATAACAGTATTGCAATATGAACCGATCTTTTTACGTTGCATCGAACCTATTGGATCATTGATAATAGATCGATATATATATCTATCTGGATCGATGTATCGTCCCACCCCTACTAAATTGAAGTAAAGTTTAGCCATATTAGAAGCTTCCAAATGGTTTTCCATAACCAAACGTCAAACCTCTATTCCTAAAAGAACACCAGTGACAGAGTTGTGTGAGGGTGTGGCAGAAATATAGGCTATATATAATATAGTAAATCTATCATTCATACAGAAAACATGCAACATATATTAAATATATCTAAAATTGTAAGCATTTATTGATCCACTCTGGTTGGATGGTGTATTGTACTTGTGCTGTATAATGACAATACATTTTAATCTAATCTAATTTTGAGATCAGTTGCAAATCGCTTCTGCGCTACCTGTTGAATGGGTCAGCATGGTGCAGATGCAATGCTGACCCTTTCGCTGTTTTGCACACAGCCCTCGCCGTTTTGCACACGCCTCCTTCGCCTTATAAGGAGCTGGCGGAGTGTGTGTATGCAAATTCAGTTCAGTTTGCAGAATGGGTGACGTATTTCATTCATGGGAACCCAGCTGCGAAGATTTTGGCCACTTATGGAGACCGTTTGACGCATTCAGGAATCCGGAGGAGGATTTTAGTAAATTTATTGGTACGACATTTTTACCAAGATATTTACAAAGCTACTTACGAACATGTTCGAGAATGAGGACCATAGTCAAGTGTGAAAACATTTATTCCTCTGAAAACATAAAAGACACTCATCTGAAGGACGAGTGCTCAGTTACTTTGTTGGTACTTGTAATTACATGAATAAGTGCAATGTCCTACAGTACCAACGTTGATGCCGCTATTAATTCATGTATCATTAACACTTTAATCGCCGGAAACGCCGTAACTCGTCATTGTCCGCCATGCTCATTCTGCCGAAGACGCCGTAACACGTCTTTGATATCAATATTTCAAAAATCTGTGATCGAAATCATATTTCTCCTCCGGGGACCTGAGATATACTGCTGATCTCCACTCAACTCTCTAACGGTTCAAGAGCACCATCTGGTGGCCGATCGGCAGATCGGCCAACCGGAAGTGACGCGCCAAACAGGAAGTGCTCATCCATATTTCGTCCGGGCACTCGCGATCATTAGCCGGACTCCATCTCGACACACTGGATAATCAATCGCTCGCCCTAACTCAATAAACAATGTTATTTGGACGTATATAGTATTATACAACCTGGAAATGGTTCATCTAGATCAACATCCCATAATCGAAAACTGTCTACTCCAAGCTGATCGTCCAACGGCGCGAGGAAGATACGGTAAGATCCAGCATTATTTTCCAATGTGTCCTTTACTAACTGCTCTGATGACCATATGACCCACACTAGATGAATGATATAACGTTGCCCACGGAATTATAATCGACCCCCCGCCCATCCGGTCAACATCAGATGATACGTAGTAACTTCTAGAAGTACCTCCAGTTGAAATTTTTTATCTGGCACCGATCGCTACCAAACTGTATTTGATCATCAATATAATGCATTTGGGGCTATAAATCAAGTTCTGGAGAAAGCTGCAGAAAACAATAAAAACATACTTATACTTTAGACCGTATTTTAGTATGAATATGTGAATGAAAAAGTATAACGTTGATACACCCTGAACAATATATATAGGACTTTGAATGGGCCATAATAATGTCAATTTAGCATTAGAATTTAAAAAGTTATAGCCCTGCAAAGAAGGGGAACTTCTCCATAGACAAATAGAGCTGGCTAGGGATGGTAAATTATGAATTTAACCATGGCGATCAAAGTGTTAATGTATATCATCTATTTTACTAATGTACTGTTCTGTCTCATGAGCAGTGTCCTGATTCTGTGTCTTACTTTTGGTTTGTCTGTGATAAAGGAATTTTACATTGTTGGAGATCAATCTAGTATAGTACCACTAACACCACCATAGCACTACTGCTACTGCTACCACTACCACCACCATAGCACAGCTGCTACCACCACCATAGCACTACTGCTACTGCTACCACTACCACCACCATAGCACAGCTGCTACCACCACCATAGCACAGCTGCTACTGCTACCACCACCATAGCACAGCTGCTACTGCTACCACTACTGCTACCACCACCACTGTATCACTACCACCACTACTGCTACTGCTACCACTACCACCACTGTACCACTATCACTACTACTGCTACCACTACCACCACTGTACCACTACCACTATTGCTACTGCTACCACTACTGCTACCACCACCACCACTGTACCACTACCACTAGGCTACTGCTACCACTACCACCATTGTACCACTACCACTACTGCTACCACTATTGCTACTGCTACCACTACTGCTACCACCACTGTACCACTACTGCTACCACCACCACCACTGTACCACTACTGCTACCACCACCACCACTGTACCACTACCACTATTGCTATTGCTACCACTACTGCTACCACCACTGTACCACTACTGTACCACTACCACTATTGCTACTGCTACTACTACTACTACCAACATGTTACCACTACTGTACCACCACCACTACTGTACCACTACCACTACTGTACCACTACCACTACTACCACTACCACCACGTTACCACTACCACTACTGTACCTATTGCTACCACTACTACTACCACTACCACCATGTTACCACTACTGCTACCACTACTGTACCACTACCACTACTGTACCACTACCACTATCGTACTACCACCACTACCACTATCGTACCACTACTACTACTACCACTACTCTACCACTACCCTACCACCACTTTACCACTACCACTATCGTACTACCACCACTACCACTATCGTACCACGACTACCACTACCACTACCACTACCACTACCACTACTACCACTACCACTACTGCTACCACTACCAACAACAACTAGAACTAGTACTACTATGAATAAGTCATGGCCAAAGATTCAGACACTGGACCAGGGGTGTCAAACATACGGCCTGCAGGCCAGATCCGAACAGCCATGTGGTCCAATCTGGCCCGTGAGACGATTGTGCTATGTGTGGAAATAGTATTGAATCAAATGTGCCAACAGCACTTTTGCGTTCATCAGGGCGTATAACCAAACACAGTCCTTGACAAACTCTGCCATTATACAAAGATAATCTTTTGTTATTAGTCAATATTTGGTCTGATGACAGACACACGTGAGTTGGAATTGGATTGCATGTGGCGCACTACCTAAAATGAGTTTGACACCCCTGCGGCCTTAGACTACCTGGCATAAACACTACGAAATTGGAAAGAACCACCTTTGGCTTCTATACCACTGAAATGAAAATCTCAGAGATTAGCAATCTAGTCCAAATGACAACAGTGTAATGGATGTAAAGGACAAGGTTTACCTTTCATTAAAGTGTGACTCCAAGCCACCGAGCAGCATGTAGTCCACACAACCAACACATCGGACAAACTACCGAGCAGTATGTATGTAGTCCACACAACCAACCACCGAGCAGCATGTAGTCCACACAACCAACCACCAAGCAGTATGTAGTCCACACAACCAACCACGAGCAGTATGTAGTCCACACAACCAACACATCGAGCAGTATGTAGTCCACACAACCAACACATCGAGCAGTATGTAGTCCACACAACCAACCACGAGCAGTATGTAGTCCACACAACCAACCACCAAGCAGTATGTAGTCCACACAACCAACCACGAGCAGTATGTAGTCCACACAACCAACCACCGAGCAGTATGTAGTCCACACAACCAACCACCGAGCAGTATGTAGTCCACACAACCAACCACGAGCAGTATGTAGTCCACACAACCAACCACCAAGCAGTATGTAGTCCACACAACCAACCACGAGCAGTATGTAGTCCACACAACCAACCACGAGCAGTATGTAGTCCACACAACCAACCACAAGCAGTATGTAGTCCACACAACCAACCACGAGCAGTATGTAGTCCACACAACCAACCACGAGCAGTATGTAGTCCACACAACCAACCACCAAGCAGTATGTAGTCCACACAACCAACCACCAAGCAGTATGTAGTCCACACAACCAACCACGAGCAGTATGTAGTCCACACAACCAACACATCAGACGTGAGCCATTTCAACTTCCTTTGAGGACACTATAACACTAGTAGCTAGATAGTTTATTTCGGGGAACAACCTACATGTATTACTGAGTAGAGTATTTTCTCGGGTTTTGCTCGTGGGGTTCAAGGTTGCCTCCATTTGAAAACATGTTTTATTCTATGAGGCATGACTTTGACTATACAGTAGGGCTGACCCCTATTAGTCGAATAGTCGACTAATCGATCGAAAGGAGCCGTAGTCGACTGCCAACCTCTTAGTCGAATACAAAAAATAATAATAATAATAATAATATATATATATATATATATATGTGTTTTTTTTTTTTTTTTTTTTTTTATCATCATTCTTTCCAAAAGAAAATAGGCCTAGAAGCGTGGCTAAAGGCCTCTACATGCTACAGCAACTTCAAAGCAACTTCAACACAACATCAGCGCGATTTCAGCGCGGTTGTTGTTTAGGGTCTTGTAGACTGTGTTGCGAGGAATCTGCGTACATGTCTCCAAAATCTAACCTAAACAACCGTTGCGTTGATATTGCGTAGCAGTGATTGGTTGGTTAGCGAATGGGGGCGGGGCTGTCATAGAATAATATAGGTATCGCAGAGAATACCATCCGCCATTGTTGTAGCCAGCCAGCGTTGATGCTAAATAATTAGCGTCACATAGCTGGCCTTTTTCTGAAAACCCAAGCACATATTGTTCCATAGCATACGCCTTCAGTTGATCATGACAAATCCTCTCTTACCTTGACGATAAAAAAGCCTCCATAATTTAGTAAATAAAGCTGTAGCCAGCCAGCTAGCATTGGTGCTATACAAAATGCTATCCACATTAGCTGCATAGCTAACCAACTAAATACAATGGTATCCTGAGGTAACTTTAACGTTAAATACAACGTTTGCTAGTCGAAATGACTGGACACACACAGGGACAAGTTAAACATCAATCAATTAATGTATTCCAATAGGTAGTTTGAGCTGCATGTGAGCCGGTCTTTCTCTCCTCTCCATTGGAAACGAATGAAGTTACGTTAAAAAGCAAAGAACCGGCTGACAAAGGTTAAGCTGCTAGCAACAGACACTATAATACTTCCGGTCGGGGAATTTCAAAATAAAAGAGCGACGACTAAAAGCACCGGAAATACGTTTATTTTGTACATAATCTAACGTTAACACGAACCTAAACTAACTTTAGATTAGTTTAGGTTCGTGTAACGTTAGATATTGTAAAAAATAAACGTATTTACGGTGCTTTTAGACTTGCTCTTTTATTTTGAAACCCCCCGCCCGGAAGTAAAAATTATGCTTATTTTTCTGCTTTTATCAATGGGTTGGTTGAGAAGGGAAGCGTCATCTATCTAGGGAACCTAGCTACATACGGGGTACAATGTTACATAGGCTGCGCGTTGATTTTGCAGAAGCATAAAGGTAGAGTGTCTGCAACACCGTTGCTTTGTCGATGTTGTGTCGAAGTTGCTTTGAAGTTGCTGTAGCATGTAGAGGCCTTTAAGGCTAATGGCACGCATACCAGAGGCTAACTGCCTACGAAAACAGGCACAGAGGCACTGAAAGAGGATTTCACCCATCTAATGAACACACTAGACTAGACAAATATCAAGATGTATCCATCAGTGGACCAATTGCATGCTTTTGCAGAGGAGAAGAAGGCTTCCGTTGACTCCTTCAGACATTAAGCACCCCCCACAGCCCAAATGGAAGGATAAAAAAAAAAATTATAATTTTTTTTTATTTATTTTTTTATAAATATTCTGCCAATCATAGTCGACTATCCAAATCCTTAGTCGGGGACAGCCCTACTATACAGATTGTTATTTGTGCTGAACTTGTCTCCAGGGCACCTTCTTCACATTCTTCCCCTGGAGAGGAAGAGCTTCTCTCTTCTCTGTACTTCCCTGACATCTGAGTTGCATGTGTGAAGTCATTAATAGGTTGAACCTTGGGCCATTAGGTGGTAACTCGACACCTTTATCTTCAGCACACAGAAATCTGAGTAGGTATTGACACAGTGATGAAAGAAAATAACCTGCCGACTTGGAATGGTAAATATCAATGAGTGCGTGTTGCTGATTTGCATATTACAGTAATATATCCTTGCATTGTTAATCAGGGTACCGGTGTAGAAATGCTGCTAAGCCATTTTCAGTCGTTTATTGAACAATTTGGTGGAAACACCATATTTATACAAATTAGATATTTAGATATAAAACAGTCTATGGGAGTCAGCTTCCCAAACAACTTCAGAAAGCGCTGTTTGATGACATCACAAATCGCAACTATTGAGTGCACTGTCCAGGAGAATACATACTGTATGAATTCTGGATGGATGGATTTCCCATGTAAGGTGACTGAGCATGGCTGCCCATTCAGGTGCCCCCCGAAGACGACGTAGGCACTGCTTTAACCACTTTGCAGCATGACCAACCATGGCTTTAAACTTATCGGGAGTATCTCCTCTACACAGGTGACTCGGAGAGCAGGCAAATCTCACCTCTTTCAATCAAACAGGGGCAAAAAACCCTCTGTAACTTAATTGCCCTTACAGTCCATCAACTCTGCAGCTAAGCCTATACCCACTCGCGGGAGGGAAGGGGGCCACGGTGTATAAAAGTGCTATGACAAAGAGCATGGCAAAGGGAGACTGACAGCAGAAGGAATTGTAGGGAAAGCCAGCAACTAATCTTATACTCCATTCCCTGCTTGTCTGAGGACATTTGCCTCTGGTTTGAGGCTTATCCCTACAGATGTATATCTGTCAACAAGAATAAGCAGGGCAGCTGCTGCTCTTTTGGAACACAGTTGTCCCCCTTTTTACTGGATTATTCATATGCAGTGGTACACAGCGCAGCTCCGTGGCCAGTGCTCAGGAGCTTACTGTACAGCCATTCTACAGGGATAAGGCAACCCTTAGCAGTGAGGGGGGGTGGGGGGGGGGTATGCTTGAATGTAAAGTACCCTCCTCTGCCATACCTTGCCTACAACTCAGCCAGATTATTGTAGCAGCCCGATTATTCCAGCCCACAGGAGATGCACCCGTGCATTTCTTAAAAGGCTCCCTGTAGTCTCAAAGCTATGTGACATTTAGGGGTTTAGCTTCTCCGGGGGCCAAATGTGTATTTGTTTTGAGATATGAGATATTCAATAGACCTAGATCCAACCAAAAAAAGAAAAAGAGAACGCCATTTGAAAGTAAAGGTACAATTAGAGACTGAGAGAGCCTATAAGCACCAACTGTTACGAGAGTGAAAATAGCATTATTGCTGCTGTCTGCATGTGGTCTTAACCTCGTAATTCCTGTTTTGGAAATCACCATTTTAATGTGCCTGACTTGTGGGATTCCGTGGTCTTTTATGGGTTAAAGGGAAATTCGACTGCAAAGAAACTTTACCACATTGAAGCATAATTAACTAATTATCTCTATGTGACTGGCCAAAGCAATCTCTGCTCAGAAATATCGGCAGTAGATGGTGCTGATTTGGCAGAGCTCTGTGTCATGATGACATGTAGCTCTACCCACACAAAATGTTGAAGAACTACAACAATGGAATTTCCTGAGACTGTACTTTGATCGTCTCTCGAGCAACCTCCCACCCCATGTGTGTTTGGCAGGAGCGGCAACTTTTGGCTGGCATTGTCTGACGCCTACTGTACCCTTGTTTGCCTCAGCCTAGTCCTTTGTAAAGCAGGAAGCTGGATGTGCAGTAGCTTAGGTCTGTATCTCTGGCCTGATGACAAGTACAGAGCTGACCATGGGCTAATTTTACTCTGTAGTAAAGCAACTTTTCTATAAATGTATTTTGTAAATAGAAAAGAGACTTCCAAACTGATAGGTCTACCTGGTCTAAATGGGCATAATGAGAAGAAAATGTGGCGTGTGTTTCATATCGTAATCTTTACTCGTTTCCATGGTAACAACTACAGTACCATATGCCTCTGCAATCTTCGACCAATCACAAAAGCACAACTAATTTGACATTTGTCTCACTCCAGGTCATTCTTGTTTGTTTTCGCAGGCATTCACCACCACCTTTGTTTTCATTGTAGCTATGAATAAAACGTTCAAAACGTGAAAACTACGGCGTTTAAAAACAAACGACTCTTGGTAATCATGAGAATATAATTTCAATAGTGGATTCTGTCTGTTGTTTTGACAATTTCGGTGGGAGGCAGCAATGCAATGTGCGCGCCGTGCAGCCTGCGCCGTCATCAGCCTGCATCATCATCAGCCAGCATTGTCACCAGCCAGCGCCACCGAATCATCAATCAACATGCAGCATTACAAACAGAGAAATGTCTGAATGCACAGCTCACAACGAAGAAGAGGAATTAGTCAAAAAGGTGCAGTGCAAATTCTAATTATTTAGCTAAATGCTAATTATGACGGAAGACAGTGGTTGCAAAGGGTGGCAAATAATTTCTATCATCAAAAAACAAAACACATGTTGGAAAATGAACAAAGCAAAAGAGTGTGTCCTCCGCAAACATGGAGTGAATCGCAGAGGTGGGAAGAAACAAGTTGTCCTTTGGATGACAAAAAACTGACTGACATAACAACTGTTTACTTGTGTAAGTAACTTGAGAAAAGGTTTTAAATTTGTGTCTATTTGCACAATGAATGTTCTTAAAATACCTCTGTACTATGTGAAATATGTCCTAGTAATACAAGAGTACAGCAGTGGCGTCGCGTGGGTAAAATAACAGAGGATGCCAAAAAAAGAAATTACTAAATGTATTTATATATTTTTTTTATCACTTTTTTCACTTACATTTTTTTTTAAGCCAAATAATATTGTGACAAAATAAAAATGCACACTAAATAACAATACAGTATGGCTCAATACAGACAACTGCTAGGAGGATGCAGACCAGAAAAATACTTTAGTCTTGTTTACATAAGGTGAACAATGAATTATCTTTTTCCTCTCTCTCTCTATCTCCTAGTATGTATCTTGCTCTCTGTCTCTCATTATCCCCATTGTTCCTTCCTCCCTCCCATTATAAGCGTCTTGCAATGTTGGTTAAGATATGAAATACTTGCCATAGTGCATACAGAGACTGTAAACAAACACGGCCACAACACAGTCCACACACAGGAGTCAGGACTGCGATTATTAATAGAATAGGAATATGTCAAGATATTGCCGACATACAGTATACAGTATGGCTCGGGCTCGGCAGCCCATGATCAAAAAGCAGACCATGTACAGTATGGCTCGGGCCCATCAAAAAATAACACAGTATGCTATGACACACACACACACACACACACACACACACACACACACACACACACACACACACACACACACACACACACTCACACACACACACAGCGGCATCACTTATGAAAAGTTGTTCGGTTACTCACCATTGTTAAATGTGTAGACAATAGACAGTAAAGAAAAGTGGCAAAACTCTTTTTTAAACAAAGTTCTCCTCCAAGTCCTGTGGGTATTGTCTCCTCAACTTTTCTGCAGCTGAGCGAATTTATTTCAGTTCTGCTCAATGAATGAATCCGAGAGAAGAATCCGAATTTCCCCTCTAACTAGTGCTATATGCTTCATTGCGTCGTTAATAAAGTTTTCAATCAATCAATCAAACAATGCCGTTTGTTTAGACATTCACAAGACTCGCTTAATGTTACAACATAACGTTAGCTAGCAAGCAAGCTAGTCGACAATATCTCCTTCCTCCATGATTGCAACCTACAGTACTATAGAATTCAAGGTGCCCGCGAGGCGATGACGTTGTTGTTGTCACGTTTAGCTTTTAATGTGATTTGATTGGTCAATCGGTGGAAACTTTCTCGCCCAGGGCGGCACATTTGAAGACTCGAGTGCTTGGCTGCCAGGCTGCGGCAGTGTTAAGGCGTAGGCATTAACCCAACCCATTTATTAAGCTCGAATCTTATTGGCTAATAATTGGTTGTGGAGTCCACAACCAACCACAATGTGGACGCGAGAAAAAGACAACCCGCCCTAATATTCTCAAATTCTCAATGTCAATCAAAATAATGCTGAGCCTGAGCATACAGTGACTGCCTCAGTGAGAGAGAGTGAGAAGGAGAAGAGGGAGAAAATTGTACAAAAAAAAGGGAGGGAGAAAATTATTATAACACAGAGATGAAAAATAATGATTTTATTTTATTATTGTAAACTATTAAAAAAAAATATATATATATATATTAATAGTTGTTGTATGTCTGGCAGCAGTCCCTGCCCACTTTTGTGGAGCCTGATGGCCGCTGGTATAAAGGACTGGCCGAGGTGGTTAGTTGAGTGTCGGGGGGGTATGAGTCTGTGACTGAACGTGCTTCTCATCTTGACTAGCTCGTCGTAGAGGGGGTGGGAGGGATTCTCCAGGATAGCAGCCAGCTTCCTTCTCATCCCCCTCTCTGCCATCACCTCTAGTCTGACCAGCTCGACTCCCACCCCAGAGCTAGCCTTCCTCACCAGCTTGTTCAGTTTGTTGGTGTCCCTCGAGTTGATGTAGCCCCCCCCCCCCCCCCCCAGCATGCCACAGCATAGAAGAGGACGCTGGCCACTACAGACTGGTAGAATGACTGCAGCAGTCTATTGCAAACATTGAAGGACCTGAGTCTCCTCAGGAAGAACAGCCTGCTCTGTCCCTTCCTGTAGAGGTCCTCTGTGTTGTTCGACCAGTCCAGTTTATTGTGCAGGTGTTAAGATAAATGAATATACCGTGATATATAGCGTTACTGTCTATGCAAATTATATTTTAGATCATACCATCCAGCCCTAGTACACAGTCTTGTACCCATTACTTTTTTTAAATGTTGTATGTAAAAACGTGGATCTCATTGATATGCTCAACTCTGCTCCCGTCAAATGTCAGACCAATTGAAGAAACTCTTAAGAAAATGAATCTGGAAACAGGCGGGTACCATCTTGTGACTCCCCAGGCCTATAGGGGTAAAAGCTTTGGTCCACTTGAGTTTTCTTTGTCCAAAATAACCTTGATGTACTGACCTTAATCTTGACAGAGATTTTGAATAAACAGGATTATACCATGTAGTCTGAATCACAGGATATAGACTGTGGCAATAGGCATGCCATTGGCTGACTATTTCAGTCAGAATTCTCCTCCCCTTCCACAAAATGCAACACTATTATGTGAGGGCACATGATTGTGATTGGTTTAAAGAAAAACAAACATGACAGAGCGTTTTTCCCCCCTATAGCGGTATGATACTAGGTTCAGCCAGATCTCTCTCCGGAACTGGCACAGTGCTAATGTAGTGTAACATATTGTGGCGAGAGGTCTGGCTAAGCGAGACTATTGGCCATGCAACAGCAAAACACCAAAATTCTTCCACAGATATTTGTGTTATATTTGGTGACTGCGATGTCCTATGTGACAATTTAATCCTATGATAAATCTGGTGTCACATCATTATGGGACAGTATGTCACAACCAATGGATGTTTCTCTGACCTTTTTGATTATGTGAGGACTTTCTTTGATGTTCACGCTTCCCACGGTGTTGATTAAGCAACGTTTTATTATTAAATAATGTTAGGGATGTTAACCCAAAACGAAGATAAAGGTTGGGTCTACTTTATATATATCTCTTATATATTTTTTTTCTTTTTTATAATTATTTGTATTATTTGCTAGGCTACTGCACCACAAGCATCAGCAACACCTACATTCCTATGGGAATTATTCACCTTAACTCATTGAGCGCCACGCTGTTTTCCCATCTTTACTCAATGGCACCAGCGTTATTGACCATTTTCGCGATGTTTGCGGACCCATCGTGTGTTCTGTATTATAGCTATGGAGACAATAGTATGGCTCATTTGACAGGCACTGTTTATAATCCAACATTGACAAACCAGTTAATTTCTACATACTTTCGCTTGTGCGCTATTCCACGCTAAACATCGCCCCGTTTAGAAATAATCCAGTCTCGTTTTCTAGATAGTGAGATATGCCGTGTTATATGCATATGCGCAAATCGTTCGGGTTTCTCGCCTGAAACCTATATTATTTCCAAATCAAAGGGATGTACCATATATATATGTTTCTTCACAAAATCATCAAGGGGGGGGGGGGGGGTCGTTTCATGAAGCTGCGATCATTACCAAAAGCATGTTCTAGGTTCGGTAAAACACAACGCTCTGATCAATACAAAAGCATGTTTTAGGTTCGGTAAAATATACCTAAAATAGACCTTACCTTAGTCAGAAGGTACTCCAAAATGAATAATCTGTGTAGTTCCATCGCGATCGCCATTACTCGTGTGCATTGGGTCTGGCTATAATACGGGAAACAATAGGTTTCAGGCGGGCAGATCGGCGACAGATAGCTGTGTGTTGATTCACTTTGAGGGGGAATGGATTCCTGCAGCCGGAGGTACCTCAGTACTGAAAGACACCTTAGAGCCCCAGTTCAAAAGGTAGGCGATACTGCCACCTGTAGGGATTCGATCGTCATTCCAATTATAACGTAGGCAGCGGTGCCAGGGAGACACAGGCAGGTCCGCGTGAGTGTTTAGAATGGGGAAACAAAAAAGGATCTAAACCCGAGAAATCTCAGGGTTGGCGCTTAACGGTTGGATTTGAAACCAGAGAAATCTCGGGTATAGCGCAGAAAGAGTTAAAGGAGAACGCCACCCATTTCTCAACCCAAGAGTTGACATAATGTACAGTAGCTACTTATTGTGCCCCAGGACAATTCGTTAAGTATTTCTGAATATGCCCCATGCACTCTCTCCTGAAGCTAGAAAGCAGAGAGAACCCTCCAACGTGTGACATCATCTGGATGTACAATATGGGGCTGACCCATAGACAATTAAAGGGGCTCTGGCTTTGTCATGGCCACACGTGATGTTTGTGTGAATTCACTACCCAAATTAGGTTTATAGTATTGCTGACAGGGGTTTGAACCATTATTTAAACCTCACATGGCCTGGGTGTAAGAGCTCACACAATTTGTATGGCCTCAAAAGTCAGAACCCCCATTCACTGTCAGTGTACCATCCCTACACCCGGGTGACATCACAGCTTTAGGAGAGAGTGGTGCGTGTCAAAATCTATAGTAGACTGTCCTGGTGTACAGGAGGAACATAAGTCCATTCTTAAAATGGGAGACATTCCCATTTAAACCACTTTTTTGTGTCACACTTGGATATCTGCTCTGCATGTTTCCAATTGGTCTTATTTGGACATATAGGCCATACCAGACACTGGCAATTGCTCATTTTAACTGGTGATCAAAAATACCCCCTGTTTGAAATACCAATTAACCTGAATGGCAATTAGAGCTTTACAAGATGAAAACTTTTGAGACTGGCCTGGCTGTGACACAGGACTTATTTTTTCCTTTACTGCTATGCATGTTTGCCTCTGAATATTGAACCACATTATTATAGGACCATAATGTTTGAAAACATCATGTTCTTCCATTTGCAAACCCAAAAACCATATCTCTTGTGATGACAATGATAACATATCTAATAAGTAAATATGCAGTAGTTATTATACAGTAGGGTTATCTATGTAAAGTGATTTCACTTGCGACGATATGGTACATGTAAAAACACAACAGGAAAAAAAAGGGAAAAAAACAGCCCTATGGTGTTTGACATTATTACTCTTATGAATAGTATTATGACTGATAATATGGCTTATTGATTCGCTTATTATATAGGCGTCATCTGCGCAATAGCTTATAAAGGGCGGTGGCTGCGCAAGCTTGTCCAGGAGCGGGACAGTCGGTGGGGAGTTGTCACAAAGACACTGATGCTGCCTGCAGAGTGCGGGAGCTCCTTCGTGATCAGCCCGTGTCACAGCATCCCAGCATCACAAGTTACGACGAGTGACTGAGTCGGAAGCCTAAATGGCCGGACACCACATTATAGCCAACAATTAGGAACAATTTATCAGAGAGGCAGAGGGGGGGGGGTAACTATCACTAAGTATGTTCACACATTATGAAGACCACAACTTAAATGCAATGCGCCCGGTTTCAAAGGGGTTAAATCATTTAAGCCCCCCATATGCATCGCGTCTCTTCAAGTCACAATGACATCCGTGTCAAAATAAACAGTTTAGAGAAAGATTGGAGATTCCCATGCATTATTAGTGCGCCACTGCCAGTTTCACGGGGAAATGCAAAATGCTCAGTTATTCACAACAGCACTGTTTCTCGTGACACTATAAACTGTGCACACTGCCTAAGGTCATTCGCCTCTGAATGATTGTACAAGTATTCAGGCTCCAGTCTTAGCCTATGTGGCCTATACCCACATTTGTTGTATTTCTCCACAATCAGCAATAATAATAACGCACAGGCGATATACCTTCGCGGCTGATGTCCGTTGTAAAAAATAAATAAATAAAAACAGAGGTATAGCATCCAAGTTATCGCCCATACAAAACTTGTGCACCCGCATTCTGCTTCGAGGTCATGCACGGTTCAAATGAAAGACATTCCCATTCACAACAGCCTAAAAATGCTAAAACTTCAAACTGTGCCGATCAACGCAAAAAATCCGCATTAAAGAAAAATGAAAGCCGCCTTTGCATTTATAAGGTGCACTACATGTGTCTTGCACTTCACGCAGTCCCACACCACCACCACGCCCGACTGTAAAAGAAAATAGGCTCACCTTTGAAGACGCTTCCACACAGGCTATAGAGGATGAACACCAAGTGCTGCTTGAGAATCATATTCTTCTCGTTTCCTTTGAGTATAACGATGATGCGGGGCAGTCACTCCACTCACGTTTTCTTCTTTATCTCGCAACAAGGTTAGGCTTTATCCAGGTAGAGAGACGTGTATATAAACCGATAATTGAGCTGAGTTACATTGGCACCTTATGGTTGGGAATGAACTCTGTTGTCCAGTCAAGTCCCGCTGTGTTTGGTCCTCCTCGCAGATCCGGGGGCAGTGAGATGCACAGTTACTGTGAGAAGCAGGACGGAGGCACAGAGGAGATGCTCGTCGGGTAAAGTGCAGCTTCTGCCTCTGCCTCTCTATTCCCTTCTTTCTCTTTCACTCGCTGCTGCAGAGAACAGAGTCCCGCCCACGCTTTTGACTAATGAAGACGCCTTTGCCAATGAAACACAACAAGAAATATAGTTCTTTAGCTCAGGCGAATAGTCAAAACTACTACACTGTTTTAACGTCAATTACATGTTTCCGACACGGTTCTCCTTTTTTTTCCTCCACTGAATATGATACACATATGGTTGCCCTCTCTATTGTGTGTTTTGTGCATAAAGTTTTGCATTGAGCGCCGACAGTATAGCCAGCTACTACACACTACAATGGGGCGGGTGGTGCTGAAAGAACAGCGACCCAACACACCGAGTCAGTCAGTCTGTGATGTTTTGTCAATATTCACATGTTCACATACACATCTATTTAATGTGAAGCCTTGGGCGCTTTTCATTCCTGAAAAAATAAAATAAAAAAACATTTTCCTGAATGTGGAGGGGTAATAGTAGGAATAAACAGACGGAATGAAGACAGCTCGTGAAATGGTTCGCAAAGGAGAGGCAGGTTGCCATTGGTTTCCCCCCTAAAGGTTGTGATCTGGAGGATGGGGTGTGCAATCATCACTGCATGGCCACGGGGTAATGGGCAGCAGCACATCACTCTTCCTTCCAGGGCTCCTATGAGTGTAGTAGAGAAATGAGTGTGTCCAACCACAACTAAAGACAGAGGGCAGAGCAGTTGCTCGGGCCAGGGATCGTTTTCTAAGCCAATAGTGAGGATTTTACACATGGTTTAACATACTGCTGGGTGGATTTTGTCCAATTCTGCACAGTAGCCTTCCGTGTCACTCCAGCGTCAGATAAAAACTGCTATACCCATATCACCTTTGTTGCGGAAAATATAATCCTGGGCCCCTCACGCCCCTGACAACTCTCTGAGCGGGAGAAGGAATCGGCCAGTGCAGACCACTAGTCATCCCACGTTCACCTCATTAGCCCTCGGCGGCTGTGTCTGTGTGGATCTCACGTCGGATAGAATGGTTGAGAACTGAATATTCGAATGACAATGTAACACTATATAGCTATACCGTTCACTGAAATCTATGGACAAACCACTCCAAATACTCCAAATAAAGTTCCCCCGAAAGGGCTAAACAAGCCACAGAAGAATGTGTTCATCACCAAAAACAAGAAATCAATAGTTCATTATCAATACATTGTGATTCAAAGTTTACTTGAATTACTGTCCCTCACTCCTGACCCTCCAACCCCTGCATCACTTACATTTACACATCTGTACTATCCTATTTATTTTTGTCTCTATAAAGCTGTCTCCCTTTCTCTGCAGATTCCCCACCATGTTGTCATTGTGAATGTCCATGTCCATGTACTGTGATTTACTGTGAACGTCCATGTACTGTTTGTAATGCAATGTCTGTAAAGTGCTTTGAGATACTATAAGGCGCTATATAAAATAAATTTATTATTATTATTATTATTATTATTATTATTATTATTATTATTATTATTATTATTATTATTATTATTATTATTATTATACTGATGTTACTTTCATCCATTTAACCAGATTCCCGTGGACCCCCCCCCCCCCCCCCCATCTGAACTGTAAACCTCTGTAAACTGTAAAATGAAGCGCTTGAGTGTAATAACATGCGTTCTTCGTCGCGGCGCGCTTGTAATTCAGAGCAGAACTTTACGAAGCCAATTACCAAGATGGTGGCGGGAGGGAGAATCAATCCCATGTGTCCTGAAGGTCAACTCCTCGTCATTCATTGGACCTCTGAGAGTTCTACTCATGTGCTCTGAAAAGCAGCGAGAATTGATTGACCATGCGGGTTCAGCAGAGGGGGACAATGTGCTGACACAGGTTCCTAATGCAGAGAAGCGTGTCCTCATGTCGCGTCGCATATTACACGGGAACATTATTATTGTATGTTCGGGGGTTTATACCAACAGTTAGTTTGACCTGTCTGTCACCCTTCTGCCCCCCTGTCTTCACAGATTTTTTGAAAAGATGAAGGTTTAGTTTATAAACAAACAGCATTTTCTATCCTTGCTGGATTTAACATGGTCCCAAAGAAAGCATGTGTATTTTAGAGTTAGCTGCCTTCAATTGCCTGTGCATAGTATACCACTATTAATCTGAACGCATTACCCTTTCTGTCTCTTTGTTTGACCGTCTGCCCCTGTGTTTTAGCTTGTCTTAAAATATTAGCTCATAAGCATCAGAAGCACATTAATCATTCAGTTTCCACTTATTTTAATGCAAGCGAGTGCACAAGCATGAAAGGGGCAGGCTAAGGATAGGACAGTTACTATATCAAGTTTTGATGCTAATTGAGGAATCAAATTCAACAGACATGATTGGCCATTTGGGGCTGAAAATTGAGAACATGAAAAAGAAAATATATCGACCTTTTAATCTAGGTTATTCATTGAAACCTGAGTTAAATGAGTTTGAGAGAGATACTTTTTTAAATGAACAAGAAGAAACACAAGATAAAATAAAAAAGGAATAAACAGTTAAAACAGTATATATTGAAAGAGAGTAAAAAAAATACTTTCCAAATTCAGAACAGACTCTGTTGAAGCATGAGTCATTCTAGTTGCATATAAATAGGGTCCAAAAGTTTGTGATGTAAGATGGTAACTTTCCAATGAGGGCTTTATAGATAAATAAATACCAATGGATACGCCTCTCTGCCAGATAAAACAAACCAAGCTTATCACACAGGATGCAATGATGACTGAGTACCACAACTATCACCAGTAATAAATCTGAAGGCGGAATGATAGGCCGAATCGAAGAGTCTATAAATCACATCCCCATAATCCTAAAGTATATTTATTTAACATCTTCAGGTCGATAATCGAGCGCCTCAGACAAAGAACAATATAACTCAGTAGGCCTATACCTCAGACGAAGAACCATATAACTAGATTGAAGTTTTCAGAGGAACAATGTCTTCAAAATGTATTATCTGGCCATTATGAAATGTTTTGAGAGGCTGGTCAAGGATCACATTTGTGCCTCCCTCCCCAGTGATATGGACCCTATGCAATTTGCATACAGGCCAAACAGGTCCACTGATGATGCGGTCTCAAGTACTGCACAGCACCCTCTCTCACCTAGACCATCAGAAGGGGGGCTTATGTGAGACTGTTGTTCATTGACTACAGCTCTGCGTTCAACACCATAGTCCCCACCAGACTGGTGGACAAGCTGATCGAGCTGGGTCTGAGCTCCGCTCTGAGCGCCTGGATACTGGACTTTCTGAGTGAAAGGCCCCATGCGATCAGGGTGGGGGGTAGGGTGACCAGGTGTCCCCCTTTTGGTTGTACTGTCCCACCATTTGACCAAATGTCCCGCGTCCCTCATATTGAGAGGATGTCCCTCTTTTCGAAGCCAAAAAAAACATGTGTCTAAAAGCCCCTCCCTACAGACAGTAAACGTAGCAACCCGCCTCTTGTCCACACACATTGCTCTGATTGGTTATAGTACTTTAGCGCGCTGCTTGCCTGCTTGTGACGTGACTGAGACTGAGTCGTGACGCTACCTCATATCGCAAATCTGATTGGTAAAAAAAAACACAACAACATTACAAGCAAACTAGTTCAAGATGGAAAGCAGTAAAAAGAAACCTGCAGTTACAACCAAGACTGGCAAACGACACATGACTGGGTGAGGCAGATGGCAGGCCATCCGCAGCAGGCTTTCTGTGTTTTGTGTCATAGTTCATTTTCAATTGCGCATGGAGGAGAATACGACTTGAAGCGCCACAGTGGACGTGAGTCTCACTTGAAAGTGGCTCACCAAAAAGAAACATACGTTTCTTTTTAAACCAAACAATGATAGCCAGACGGACAAGGTCACTGCAGCTGAGATAACAAGTGTCTATCACACAGTACAAAACAGATGTTAGGTGGTATTTAATTTGTATTTATTTTGATTTAACCTTTAACCTTTGATTTAAATCTATTCAGTGAAGACCATGGCAGTTATTCTAATACAAAAATTTACATTTTCTATCTGTCCCACTTTGTCCCACCAAAATCTTACTGTTGTCCCACTTTGTCCCACCAAAATCTTACTGTTGTCCCACTTTTGGACTTTTTGCATCTGGTCACCCTAGTGGGGGGTCAGACCTCCAACACCATCACCCTGAGCATCGGGTCCCCCCAGGGCTATGTTCTGAGCCCCCTGCTGTACTCACTATACACACATGACTGTGTGGCCAAGTTCAGCTCCAACTCCATAGTGAAGTTTGCGGACGACACAGTGGTGGTGGGGCTGATCTCGGACAATGACGAGAAGGCCTACCGGGAGGAGGTTGAGGTACTGGAACGCTGGTGCCAGGACAACAGCCTGCTCCTGAACATTGGTAAAACCAAGGAGCTGATCGTGGATTTTAGGAGGAGACAGCAGGAGACACACACACCACTGAGGATAAACGGGGCTACCGTGGACAGGGTGAGCAGCTTCAAGTACCTGGGGGTCCACATCTCAGAGGATCTGACATGGACAACACACATAGACTCAGTCGTAAAAAAGGCGAAGCAGCGCCTTTACCACCTGAGACAGTTAAGGAAGTTCAGAGTATCTGGGAAGATACTCCAGTCTTTCTACTCCGGAGCTGTAGAAAGCATCTTGACTGGAAACATCACTGCCTGGTATGGAAACAGCACGGCACAGGACAAGAAGGCCCTACAGAGAGTGGTGCGCTCAGCCGAGCGTACCACGGGTATTGCACTACCACCCCTGCAGGTCCTATACAACAAGAGGTGCAAATCCAGAGCCTGCAGAATAATGAAAGACCCTCACCACCCCAACAACAGCCTGTTCATGCTGCTGCGGTCAGGCAAACGCCTGCGAACACCTGCAACTAGGACAGAGAGACTTCGGCTCAGCTTCTTCCCCCAGGCCATCAGAGCCTTGAACACTGAACTCTCCACACACAAGCACACATGAGCACACACACAACACACACACTGTACACGCTCACACACTAGCAGCCACTTTAACATGAGCACACACACACTCATGCTGCACACGCTCACACTTATGGTCACTTTACAAAAGGAAAGGTCACTTTAAGAATAGTATAGTATAACTTGAGATTGTATAATATAGCATTGTATAACAGTGTACATAAAGACCCAGTGCCTCATCCGTAGCTAACAGTGTATTGCACTACCACAGGACCTAGCATGTCCTACCATGCTCTGTAAATAACTCATGTACATATACCGATATGCCCTACTTTGTTTACTTGTTTTATTGCACAATGTCGTTCTATTGGATTCTTATTATATATTACTATTGTATTATGCACATTGTTGCGGGCAAGACCCCCCGCATTTCATTGTATACTTGTATGCCGTGACAAATAAAACTCTTGACTTGACTTGACTTGACTTATCTAAAGATGGTAAGATAGTGTCGTGTTCATTCATAGTCAAAGACAGTAGAGTACTTATTTTTGTGATTTGGACTGAATTTACAACGGCACATACATGGAGTCATAATGTTAATGGAATAAATTAAATAAGGAGTATAATAATGGAGTCATATGGTTCTTCAATGCAAGGGTTCAACTGCAAGTTTTTCCTATAGCCATTTCCAAGAACCATTGTCATTATTATATTCTATTCAAATGTATTGTCATTATACAATAGTTGTCAAGTACATTCCAACGAAAATAAGTTTGGCATCCAACCAGTGTGCAAATAAAGTAGCAGTAAAGTGCAACAGCAATATATTCAGTTCAGTTCATTTTTATTTCAGATATTGGACACATAACAATGGTCATTCCATAAATCGCCAACGTTTTACCAGCTGCTATTGCAGAATTGTCCAATAGTCCGAAAAGGGCTATGGAGAAGCACGTATACGTATGACGACGTATACGTTTGTTTTGTTTTGTTGTTTTTCTTTTCTTTTTTTATAAAATAATATATACAATGTACAGGTGATTAAACTGGGTACAAAATATACAAATTATTTGCTAAGAACTTGGTAGGACAGATATAAGAAGTGGAACAGAACCACCTCTGTGCTTGTGGATCTTGATCCACTTGGACAAAGTTCTGGCATTGACAAAATTCTCGTCCTGTAAGCTGAATTAGTATATACAGTATACAGTATATAGCCTATCAGCCTCCAGGATTTGACATAACTCGACATTTCAAGTAGTATATCCCCCTTGACATGGTGGTACTGTACCATCGCATTGTGGTGGGGGTGACTCGAGGTCCCATGTTGTACTCCGCCCCTGCCCCCGACTCCGGTAAGAGAAGACCCACTAACAATCCCGCTAAACAACAGGATAGCATTGTGGAAGCAGCGGTAGCATTAGAGGTCCCGGGTTCAATACCTGAACCAGCCGAGCATCACACTATTATTTGGATGCGTATGGAAAATGTTCCAGATGATGAGAAGTGATGCTGGCAGCCACAAAGGAAATTATTCTCATGTGTGCCAAAGACACTTACAGCACATCATTATGTAGTAGTGGATAATGATAGACAATAATGATGCACGTTTTAGTATTGCCACAAACATTATGGCTTCATTGTGATAAAGTAACAGTGTTAGCGGTAATTGATACATTTCTTTGGGTGTGAAAAGGTATTTACCTAGGGTTATGTGTTACGCTATGTGAGAAAATGGTGATTTCAGGATAGTACAGTTGCCTAAATATGAGAATCTTCTAGTTAATATGGATGTAAAACAGCAGTGGTGTGCTATTTCTGGAAGTAGGGGAACGCTACTGTCTAGACGGTGCCCACATTTGAAAATACAAAGAAGTGTGTGTAGAGGGGGGGGGGGGGGGGGGGGGGGGGGGGCTGTCATAGAATGGAACATTTTGTGCGTTAATAAAACATAAAACCAAAAAAATGTCCTGCAAATGTCTTGGGAACAAGACTCTTAAGACATTGACGTAACATTTTCATTTTGCTGTCATAGAATGGAACATTTTGTGCGTTAATAAAACATAAAACCAAAAAAATGTCCTGCAAATGTCTTGGGAACAAGACTCTTAAGACATTGACGTAACATTTTCATTTTGCTCTGACCGGGCCAATACTGACACACTTTGTGTACATCTCTGCATACAGTAGGAGCCTGTCACAGTCCAGTGTTCCTGATACACATACATGCATTTTCCCTGTCAGCGCTCCTCTGGGAAATAAGACTTGCTCCTTCCAGCTCAGACTCATACACTCCAACATTCTGTAATCATGAGTGTTTTATGTTCTACGTGGCTTTCCACATGCCATTATTGATGGCTGGTGGGAATACAATTCCATCTATTGGGCGCCTTATTGATGGGACTTTGGGAACTGTTACATTTGATAATGAGTTTCCTGTACCAAGCAGAGAACATGCGAGTCAGCAACCCATGGATGTCATTACACAGCAAATTTATAAATAATCACTCGAGATTGTTGCCCGGAGATATATGTTGCTCTCATTTAAATGCTCACACATATGTTAATTCAATTTCAGAAAATATACACCGTTTCACTGGAATTCTGTTGCTAGGGAAACAGTTTGGACCCAGGTGTATTTCCTTTCAGGTACAGTATTGCATTTGCAAACATTGCAACAGGAAATAAACGTGGTCTATTTAGAGTGTTTATGTTGTCAAGTTGTCTTGACAACCTGTCTATAGTGTCGATGCCATGGGTTTGTCACTTTTTTTTGTATTATTATAAAAAGCAACAACAAACCAAAATAGTTAAAACAAATACAACATATTAACTTAACATGTCCGAAAAGGAGTAGGAAGAAGTATACATTTCCAATCGCCGAAAAATGCAATTCTATGGTGTCCCTCAAGGTCTGGTATTTTGGAACGATGTTGACCATGTTTATCAATTCTCGAGTGGTCAAAAATGGTTAAATTCTGCACCACATGTGTGTGTAACAAACCCAAAAAGTATGTATAAAGACTTGTGTGATTGAATATCATCTGATTAGTATTGGTTGATATAATATACAATGGGTACATCGATGAGCTTGTACATGTCCTCACTCATGAGCATTGACTTATAGGTTTGGTTTTGGACAAGGAAGCCGGTGACTTCCTCAGCTATGCTCTGGAATATTGATGTTCTGCACTGGCTTTCTTTGCCCCCTGGAAATATTTGATCCTTGACTCTGGCAATTCTCCCCTTGAGACTCCATTGACGTACAGTAGTTCATCACGTGAGGCCACAGCATCACTCCTCTCTCACAAACGTTCAACATTTTCAACCCACCAGTGCTGGCAGGATTTAAGCATGGGTAGTGTTGCAGCCTGTGATTTTTATGAAGCATTACTCTGTGTGCTGGGCTGTTTTTTAAAGAGCCAATACAGCATGGAGAGGGTACGGTCCATCTCCATTCGTTTGCCCTGCATCCATCCCAGAATCCATCCTGGAGAGTGTCAGCAGAGATGTGTTGAATTGGACACTTTACGAATTTCCATTAGGCCCGTCCATTCATAGCTGCTGATAGGTTCTTCACTGCGGTTTTGGAGATCATATTTTGCATTTACTCTACGTTGGACCAGGTTTTAACCTTCTCCCCATCCCAAATCCAGACAAGCAGGTCCATCTGTTTGAGTTGGAGAGCTTTGTTCAAGCTTTCGTCATATATCATTACATAAACCAGCCTGCCTGGTCACCTCCATGACAACAAGTGATTTGAAGTAGGGCGCAATTCCAAATGTGGAGAGGTATGCACACTTAGTTTCTCCACGACTGAATGTGTCACAAGTGGGCATAGTGGGACCCAAACACAGGAGGATCACAGGGTGATTTTTCAAGGGTGTTTAATGTAGACAAAGGTAGGAACAAAAAGCAAAGGGCCGTCAGCCAGGCTGACTAACTGAAAATAACTAAATACATGAAGAGACTAGATGGACACTGGAGTCTGTATCAAGACATGTAGACTACGACTCACTGATACTCAAATCAAGCAATCTGATTGGATCATAGCCATGATATAATGAGTATATCCACAGCTATGATTTTAATTCCTTTTCACAAGTCAGTGTCACTCCACGTCTGAGGAAAAAAACTGCATCCTTATTAAATGAGACGTTCTGGTCTACGGAGGAGACTGGGGCTGACGCATGCAGAATGGGGAAGCCCTAGCACCACGACACGCACGTATGCCCATATATGGACCAACAAAGGTTCAAAATGTCCGTCAGTGTCATCTGAAATAGACGGATAAAGTGATGGTTTTATCCAGATTATTTGATTATTTCCACTTCCACAAAATAGTATCAATCTAGTGACTAATTGGGGATACTGATAAATTACAGATATACATTACAGAATATAGCAGGACGAGCGGTTACGATAGTTATCCTCATGTTGAACGGGGATTCCCAGTTAAACTGGGCATGCGTTAACCCCAGTCCTGTCGCAGCCACTCAATCTCAGAAAATTTGACAATGACACAGCAAAGACAGAACAGAGAACAGGGAGCAAATTACATACAAGACACACCTGGGATGATTACATACAAGAGACACCTGGGATGATTATATACAAGACACACCTGGGATGATTACATACAAGACACACCTGGGATGATTACATACAAGACACACCTGTGATGATTACATACAAGACACACCTGGGCTGATTACATACAAGACACACCTGGGATGATTATATACAAGACACACCTGGGATGATTACATACAAGAGACACCTGGGATGATTACATAGAAGAGACACCTGGGATGATTACATACAAGACACACCTGGGATGATTACATAAAAGAGACACCTGGGATGATTACATACAAGACACACCTGGGATGATTACATACAAGAGACATCTGGGATGATTACATACAAGAGACACCTGGGATGATTACATACAAGACACACCTGGGATGATTATATACAAGACACACCTGGGATGATTATATACAAGACACACCTGGGATGATTACATACAAGACACACCTGGGATGATTATATACAAGACACACCTGGGATGATTACATACAAGACACACCTGGGATGATTATATACAAGACACACCTGGGATGATTATATACAAGACACACCTGGGATGATTACATACAAGACACACCTGGGATGATTATATACAAGAGACACCTGGAATGATTATATACAAGACACACCTGGGATGATTACATACAAGACACACCTGTGATGATTACATACAAGACACACCTGGGCTGATTACATACAAGACACACCTGGGATGATTATATACAAGACACACCTGGGATGATTACATACAAGAGACACCTGGGATGATTACATAGAAGAGACACCTGGGATGATTACATACAAGACACACCTGGGATGATTACATAAAAGAGACACCTGGGATGATTACATACAAGACACACCTGGGATGATTACATACAAGAGACATCTGGGATGATTACATACAAGAGACACCTGGGATGATTACATACAAGACACACCTGGGATGATTATATACAAGACACACCTGGGATGATTATATACAAGACACACCTGGGATGATTACATACAAGACACACCTGGGATGATTATATACAAGACACACCTGGGATGATTATATACAAGACACACCTGGGATGATTACATACAAGAGACATCTGGGATGATTACATACAAGAGACACCTGGGATGATTACATACAAGACACACCTGGGATGATTATATACAAGACACACCTGGGATGATTATATACAAGACACACCTGGGATGATTACATACAAGACACACCTGGGATGATTATATACAAGACACACCTGGGATGATTACATACAAGACACACCTGGGATGATTATATACAAGACACACCTGGGATGATTATATACAAGACACACCTGGGATGATTACATACAAGACACACCTGGGATGATTATATACAAGAGACACCTGGAATGATTATATACAAGACACACCTGGGATGATTACATACAAGACACACCTGGGATGATTACATACAAGACACACCTGTGATGATTACATACAAGACACACCTGGGCTGATTACATACAAGACACACCTGGGATGATTATATACAAGACACACCTGGGATGATTACATACAAGAGACACCTGGGATGATTACATAGAAGAGACACCTGGGATGATTACATACAAGACACACCTGGGATGATTACATAAAAGAGACACCTGGGATGATTACATACAAGACACACCTGGGATGATTACATACAAGAGACATCTGGGATGATTACATACAAGAGACACCTGGGATGATTACATACAAGACACACCTGGGATGATTATATACAAGACACACCTGGGATGATTATATACAAGACACACCTGGGATGATTACATACAAGACACACCTGGGATGATTATATACAAGACACACCTGGGATGATTATATACAAGACACACCTGGGATGATTACATACAAGACACACCTGGGATGATTATATACAAGAGACACCTTGGATGATTACATAGAAGAGACACCTGGGATGATTATATACAAGACACACCTGGGATGATTGATTATATACAAGAGACACCTGGGATGATTACATACAAGACACACCTGGGATGATTACATACAAGACACACCTGGGATGATTGATTACATACAAGAGACACCTGGGATGATTACATACAAGACACACCTGGGATGATTACATACAAGACACACCTGGGATGATTGATTACATACAAGAGACACCTGGGATGATTGATTACATACAAGAGACACCTGGGATGATTGATTACATACTGTACAAGAGACACCTGGGATGATTATATACAAGAGACACCTTAGAGGGGAAACAAACTACAGAGAACTACAGGAACTAAAAGAACTACAACAATGACTCAAACACTGAGAACACAAGAAACCTAAATATAATAGTAACAAGACAGAGAACATAATGAACCAAAAACTAAGTGACTAGATGGAGAACACAATACATAGGAACAGAACCAAGACAAGATAAACCAGATAGGGTGGCTGGGTAGCGTAGATGTCTAAGCACTCGCCTACCATCGCAGAGACTCTGGGTTTGAATCCAGCTGTAAGCGGTACCTCCGGCTTGGTCAGTCGTCCGTACGAACACAATTGGCTGTGTTCGCGGGTGGGAAGCCGGTGGGTCATGAGTCCTGATCATTGCAATATTGACTCCTACTGGTCGGTCTGGGCTCCTGTTAAGCAGGGAGGGGATCTGGGGGAGATAGTGTGAACCTCTGCACGCGTTACGTTCTCCCAGTGAAACTCCTCGCAGTCAAGTGAAAAGAAGCAGCTGGCGACTCCACATAATATCGGAGGAGGCATGTGATAGTCTACAGTACACCCTTCCCAGACCAACAGTAGGGCAGCGCAACAACCAGGATGGGAATTGGCAGAGCGACAAAAATTGGGGGATGGGAGGAAAGATAGAAAAGCAAAAAAAAGAGAAACCAGATACACGGAACAGCTAAACAGAGAGAGAGAGAGAGAGAGAGAGAGAGAGAGAGAGAGAGAGCAGACAGACCAGAGAGAACACAGAAAGACAGAGAGAGCAGGGGGAGGAATGTCCATGGGAAGGAGGGGCAGAGTCCAGGGCAAAACGGGGGGAAAGAGGACAGGTCCAGGGCAGGGGCGGAGTGGGCAGATGTCCCAAACCATGACAACATTTGACCACTATTCCGCTGTGGGGGGACCTAGCCCTGAAAAGCTCACCTGTGTTAGCACACACGCTAGGACTAATGTGCTAACACAGGTGCACATATGGCGGCATGCCCTCAACCCCATACAGGAGCAACCCACAATGAACCATTATTTTCTGTATAATATACACATGCAATGTTCTCAAACATGAATGGTAAGAAAATATATCTTTGTCAAATTTACTTACAAGGCTTTCAGAACACACAAGCCGTTTACAGTCCTCTCTTAGTTACTCGGTACAGGTCGAAAGAAGCTGTAAACATCAGACCAACTGTGTTCACAGAATGTTCACAGCAAGTTTCCTTACTGTACGACCAATAGGTCAAGGGCTGTGTTTGGGAAGCTACGTTGTAAACATAGTTTTGCAAGCTACCAATTACTTCACACTGGAAGAAGTTGAACTACATCAAAGTTACCCCAGAGAGAACATTTGTTTTGTTACTTCAAAAAAGTTATTCAAACTACTTTTTAAAATCTGATTATATCCACATTATGCAAAGTAATACAAACCTTTTAGGGTTTGGTAGGTGTATTGGACCCAGGTGCAGTGCAGAACGGATAGACGAGAGGCAGGTGTTGTTTCTCAAACAAAGGGTAATAATTTATTATCAATGAGCAGAGCGTACACGCCGACAACAACGTATAAAAGAAACGAGGAGAACCGTTGTCTCCAAAACAGGAAAAGTAAAGGGGAGAAAACAAGTCTCCAAAAACGCGCTGTAGTATTACACATAAACTGAACTGTATCACAAAAAGGGAAAAGCAAAGGGGAGAAACACTGTCAACCAAAACAGATAGCAAAAGAAACAAGTCGGGCGACGGTGCTACATCAGCACACAGTAACGTAATACAAGCAACGACATGGTAATCAATAACTAAACAGCGAACAAACGTATCCTCCATGGCGCTGGCGGTCAGGTGGCGTAGCGGAGATTGCGCTCGTCACCAATGCAAGAGTCAGCATTGCCTTGGCTTGGGCTGATCGTCATACTAACTCGTTTGGCTGAGTTAGGGGGAGGGAAGTCATGGGTGGGAATCTGGCGTTGTGGACGCGTGAATACTTTACCCAAGGCAGTTGTCCTTCCGCGTTCGGTTTGCGCGCCCTGATTGGCCTCTCAGCGCCCAATCACCTATCGCCTAACTACTCTGTGCTTTTTCGAGCTAACGTAGGAGAGAAAGACCTCGGCTCAAACTACCTGTTGGAATAAATAAATTGATTGATGTTTAACTTGTGACTAGCAAACGTTGTATTTAACGTTACCTCAGGATACCACTGTATTGTATTTAGTTGGTTAGCTATGTAGCTAATGTGGATAGCATTTTGAATAGCATCAATGCTAGCTGGCTGGCTACAGCTTTATTTACTAAATTATGGAGGCTTTTTAATCGTCAAGGTAAGACAGGATGTCATGATCAACTGAAGGCATATGCTATGGAACAATATGTGCTTGGGTTTTCAGAAAAAGGCCAGCTATGTGACGCTAATCTCTCTAGTTAGTATCGTGTATTGCATCAGCTAATGTGGATAGCATTTTGAATAGCATCAATGCTAGCTGGCTGGCTGCAGCTTTATTTACTAAATTATGGAGGCTTTTTAATCGTCAAGGTAAGAGAGGATGTCATGATCAACTGAAGGCATGCTATGGAACAATATGTGCTTGGGTTTTCAGAAAAAGGCCAGCTATGTGACGCTAATCTCTCTAGTTAGTATCGTGTATTGCATCAAGTGTAAGCACAGCAGAGCCCCGCTCCGCTTCAGACAGAGAGCACAGCGCATAGTAGTATATTGAGCGAGTAGTGCGGCGATAGTAGGGCTAACGCGATTGGGCGCTGAGAGGCCAATCAGGGCGCGCAAACCGAATGCGGAAGCTGAGAGGCCAATCAGGGCACGCAAACCGAACACGGAAGGACAACTGCCTTGGGTAAAGTATTCACGCGTTGTGGACAGCAGGTCAACAGGTCAGGTCTGGGCGCTTGCTCAGCGGAGGCAGGACTTGATGAAGACAGCGTGACCTCCCACGCGTTACGCTTCACCAATGAGAGTCCTCGCTGCCAGGTGAAAAAAGAGTCACTGGCTGTCGCCGCGCGTGTCGGAGGAAGCGTGCGGATGACTTCAGGGTTCCCTTGTACCGACCAGTAAGAGAACATGCGCACAACAACCAGGCAGGGGAGGGGGGGAATTGGCACAACGACTAAAAAAATTGGGACGGGGAGAAAAACTTAAAACGTATCCTCCATGGCAAGGAGCGATAAGGCTTTAGCAAGAATGCAAGGTACTACTTACGGCAAGGTTCAGTGATCGGCTGACGATCTGAATAGTAACCAGGAAGAACATATAAAGCCAACTTAACTATACACACCAAGTACCAATGAATGCAATCAGGGCAGATAGACAGGTTAATTACCATCAGGTAACGATAGGTTATGTATATAACCTAGTTATATGAGTACTGGCTGAGCGTCTCGCTCTTCGCCATTGAGATATACCTCATCTCCAGTACCTACTGTACTTCATTAACGAAACAAAGCACCCATGCACTTGCCCAGGCCCCGCCCCAGTGTACCCCTATAAGGCACCAGGCATGGTCACACTCGCCCTTCCTCTGGAAACGTTTTCCATCAAGAAAACCCCCACCAAGGGACCTCAGGGCGCGCTAAGAGCGAGACGCTCAGCCAGTACTCATATAACTAGGTTATATACATAACCTATCGTTATATACTCGTACTGGCCAATCGCGTCTCGCTCTTCGCGATTGAGATATGGGGCAAAGCAGACGCGTGGCCCGACAAATGTACCCCCTGAGGACCCGCAAGCCCTACCACCAGGGGGGAGGGGAGTCCCGTCACCCCCCCTTCCTAGTGAAGAGGGGGCGGCAGTCAACTCCACCCAAGTGCGAAAAAGAGGGAACTAGAGACCCCTAAAAATGCACAGCACAGGCGGGACCACGTGTGACACAGCACCTCGTGGCACACACCCACACACCCCTGCTAACCCACCGAAGGGCGGGACGCAGGGGAGGTCCCAGACCTCAGAACCGCCTGGGAAACCGAACCCCCAGTCATGTCCATGAGGTAAAACCTAACAAAGGGACCCGGGGAGGACCAGGAGGCCGCAGCACAGATGTCCTCCACCAAGGCCCCCCCTAACAAGGCAGCAGAGGCCGCCACCCCACAAGTGGAGTGCGCCCTGACACCCCCAGGGGGGGCCAGCCCAGCCAACGTGTAGCAAAGGGCAATGCCCTCGCACAACCAATGTGACAGGCGCTGTTTCGACAGTGCCTTACCAGCGCGAGAGCCACCGTAACAAACAAACAGCTGATCGGTAGCCCTGAGGTCCTGAGTCCGGCTGAGGTAAACCCCCAAAGCCCGGACTGGACACGACAGGTGAAGGCGCGCCTCGAACTCACCAGCGTGAGGAGGCGGATGAAACGCCTGAACCACAATATCCCTGGAGCGAAAGGAACTCCGGATATTTTTTGGCACGAAGACTGGATTAGGCCTCAGAGTCGCAGTGCTATTGACACGAATAGACAAGCACACAGGCCGCACCGAGAGAGCACAAAGCTCACCCACGCGCTTAGTGGAGGTGATGGCCAGCAGGAACGCAGTCTTGAAAGACAGCTGTTCCAAAGACGCCTGCTCAAGAGGCTCAAACGGGGCCTCGGACAACCGGCCGAGGACCAGTTGGAGGTCCCAACTCGGAGACAGAGAACATTCCACCGGCTTAAGGCGCCGAGCGCCAAGCAGGAAACGCTTCACAAGAGGGTGGCTGAACAACATAACGCCCTCAAACCCCTCATGACAAGAGGATATAGCCGCGGCATATACCCTCACCGTCGGAGCCGACAGTCTATCCAAAATAGACTGAAGAAAGGAAAGGACAGCTTCCAGGGGGCAGGACACCGGTTCCCAGCCCCCCACCTTACACCACTCTTGGAAAATATGCCACCTACCCGCGTAAACTGCGATAGTGGAGGGAGCATGGGCGTTCCGGATGGTGTCGACCACAGAAGGGTCCATCCTCTCCAGACTCACCCTCTCACCAGCCAAACCATCAGAGGCTGGCCCAGCACAGGGAACTGACACAGAGACCTGTGTGCCTGAGAGAGGGCCCCCGATGACCAAGGAACAGGCCACGGCGGGGCTACCAAGAGCTGGATCAGGACCGGGAACCACACAGCTGTGCCCCGGTCCGGCGGGACCAGGATCAAGGTCCTGCGCTCCCGACGTACCCGCTCCAACAACTGACTTATCAGATGTATGGGGGAAAAGCGTACAGAATCCCGGGCGGCCATGGATACATCGAGAAGGCATCCACCCCCAAGGGAGGATTGTCCTCCCGTCTGACAGAGAACCACAAGGGGCACTGGTGAGACTGTCTGCTCGCAAACAGATCCACCGACGCTTCCCCGAAGCGGTCCCAGACCTGTCTGACTATGTCTGGACGTAGCGCCTGAGCGCCTGGGTACTGGACTTTCTGAGTGAAAGACCCCAGGCGGTCAGGGTGGGGGGTCAGACCTCCAACACCATCACCCTGAGCATCGGGTCCCCCCAGGGCTGTGTTCTAAGCCCCCTGCTGTACTCACTCTACACACACGACTGTGTGGCCAAGTTCAGCTCCAACTCCATAGTGAAGTTCGCAGACGACACTGTGGTGGTGGGGCTGATCTCGTACAACGACTCGAAGGCCTACCGGGAGGAGGTTGAGGTACTGGAACGCTGGTGCCAGGACAACAGCCTGCTCCTGAACATTGGTAAAACCAAGGAGCTGATCGTGGATTATAGGAGAGGACAGCAGGAGACACACACACCACTGATGATTAACGGGGCTACCGTGGACAGGGTGAGCAGCTTTAAGTACCTGGGGGTCCACATCTCAGAGGATCTGACATGGTCAACACACATGGACACAGTAGTAAAGAAGGCGAAACAGCGCCTCTACCACCTGAGACAGTTAAGGAAGTTCAAAGTATCGGGGAAGATACTCCAGTCCTTCTACTCAGGAGCTGTAGAGAGCATCTTGACCGGAAACATCACTGCCTGGTATGGAAACAGCACGGCACAAGACAAGAAGGCCCTACAGAGAGTGGTGCGCTCAGCCGAGCGTACCACGGGTATTGCACTACCTCCCCTGCAGGTTCTATACAACAAGAGGTGCAAATCCAGAGCCTGCAGGATAATGAAAGACCCTCACCACCCCAATAACAGCCTGTTCCAGCTGCTGAGGTCAGGCAGACGCCTGCGAACCCCAGCTACTAGGACAGTGCGGCTTAGGCTCAGCTTCTTCCCCCAGGCCATCAGAGCCCTGAACAATGAACATTGAGTGCCACAGAACACTGAACTATCCACACACAAGCACACATGAACACACACACGACACGCACGCTGTGCACGCTCACACACTAGCAGCCACTTAACACTTTAACATGAGCGGGCACACACTCATGCCGCACACTTATGGCCAAAAGGAAAGGCCACTTTAAATTAGAATAACAGGAACAGTGTATTGCACTACCAAAGCTACCTAGCATGTCCTATATGCTCTGTAAATAACTATGTACAGATACCGAGATGTCACACCATGTTACCTGTTACCTGTTTATTGCACAATGTTGTTTTTTTATTGGATTCTATTATATGTTGTAACACTGTATTGCACATCGTTGCGGGCAAGACCACCCGCATTTCATTGTATACTTGTATGCCGTGACAATTAAAACTCTTGACTTGACTTGACTTGACTTGACCCCACTCGTTGTGACGAAGACCGCCCCGCATTGCGCCCACATTCTCCCTGCCTGGGATGTGGAGTGCCGTCAGGCTGCGCAGATTGCGAGACGGCTATAGCCAAAGCTCGAACGCCGCCCGGTACAAGTTCAAGTTCTTTAATAGTTGTCATACAGAAGTACAGAATACTTTCATACAAAATGCTTCTTACTGTTACGCTCCAGAGACTGTGCTAGACAAGATAGTATCAAATAACATAATAACATAATATAGCATGAATTTAGAAGAAGAAAATGAGGTCACAGTTGTTCGGTATAGACATATGTACAATGTTCTGAGTTACCATATAATATACAATACACAACTATGCAGTGTACTAATGTACAGTACTATCTAGTGCAAAGCAGAAATGGGATGAGGTACAATTTTAGGTACAATTTACAGTAAGGTGTACGAGTTGTAGTGCAATCCTTCATCCATAAATATAAAGTGTGGGGAGTGGGTGCTACAGTGTGTTTGTTTAAAGTGGGTGTGTGCTATAAAGTGTGTGTAGTGGGTGCTACAGTGTGTTTGTTTAAAGTGAGTGTGTGCGTGTGGATGTGTGTGCTATGTGTGTTTGGTGGTTGTTGTTGTGTAGTGTTCATTCATTGTTCGTTTAGCAGCCTGATGGCCTGGGGATAGAAGCTACTTCTGAGTCTTTCTGTGCTCGCCTTGAGACTCCTGTATCGCTTGCCTGACGGCAGCAGTTCAAAGAGGCAGTTGTTCGGGTGGCTCGAGTCCTTAATAATTCTCTTAGCCTTCCCCTTGCAACGCTTGTAGTAAATGTTCTGGAGGGTGGGGAGCCCCCCTCCGATTGTGCGTTCGGCTGAAGCGTACTCCACCCTGTCTGTTGATATACGCCGCTGCCGTCGTGCTGTCCGTCCTGACCAGCACGTGCTCGCCCCTCACCAAGGGGCCGAGCCGTTCGAGGACCAGGAGGACCGCCTTCAATTCCAACACATTGATGTGCATAGCAGACCGGGCAGCATGAACCGTCCAGCTGCCCCCCACTGCGATGGTCCGACACGTCCCCCCCATCCCGTGAGGGAGGCATCGGTGAAGACCGTGACGTGTGACCGCCTGCTGCCCGCTGGTGAGGGTACCAGGCCTCCTCCAGTAGGCAAGATCCCCCCGTATCGACAAGGGAACCTTCAACGTTTCCACTTGTCTCTCACCGGGTCTATTTTCATACTGGAAAACCACCTCTGTATCCTCCTCATGAAGAGGAGGCCAAGAGGGACCACAGAGTGAGCAGATGCCATCATACCGAGCAGGCGCATCACATACAGCGCCGTAACCGTCCCGCCAGGACGGAGATCCCTGAGTGCGCCGAGGATAGACACTCGCCGCTGCTCCGAGAGGGTTGCCCTCATGGGCCTTGAGCTTAGAACCAAGCCCAAGTACTCCACCTGTTGACTGGGAAGAGGCGTACTCTTCTTCCAGTTCACAGCAAAACCCAGCTTGGTGAGGAATTCCACCACCAGCCTGGTATGAGACCTGGCGACCTCCTCCGACCGGCTGAGGAGCAGAATGTCGTCGAGATAGAAAATAATTCATATCCCCTGACGACGTATAGGCTCCAGCGCGGTCTCTACGCACTTGGTGAATGTGCGGGGGGCCAGAGAGTAGCCGAACGGCAACCTCTGGTATTCGTACGCCACGCCCTGAAACAGGAACCGTAGGAACTTCCTGTGAGGAGGGAAAATCGGGATGTGAAAATACGCATCCTTCAGGTCTATGGAGGTGAACCAGTCCCCCACCCTGACAGCGTTTAACAGGTGTTTGACGGTCAACATTCTGAACCGTCTCGCCACAATCAGACGATTGAACGCGGACAGATCCAGTATAGGTCTGACACCCCTCGTTTTTTTGGGCACCAGAAAATACCGGGAGTAGACGCCCGACATCGCGTCCTCCCATGGGACCACGACTACGGCTTGCTTCGCCAACATAGATTGGATCTCGTCGGCCAGAGCTGTCACTGCTGCCGACCCTGACAACAGGGTCTACACCAAACCTGAAAACGGAGGGTGGGCTTGTGCAAATTGCAAAACAAGCCCCCGCCTCAACGTTAACTCCATCCACTTCGACATATGGCACTGCTGTAGCCATATGTGATGATAGTCCCAAAGCGTACCCGCCGCCATTTGGTGCTGGCCCGCAAGGAACTGTAGATAGGCGGCCCGGTCCCACCCACTAACCGTGCGGGCAGGGTGTTTCGTGGAGTCGGGACATCGGTCCCTGATACAACCCACGAGGCAATCGCACCCAAGGGGGGACCCCGACAGAAAGGGCCGGTTTGATACGGGAGAAGCTGACATCATACCAGGTGACAAGAGCTCCCCCACTGAACACCCCTCCAGCATGGACTGCTGAGGGGCTGTTCTGCAGCTGGACATGCAAGGTGTGAGGACCCCATGGGTTCCTACATACCGTAGCCCTGCAGTGATATTACTACCACCCAAAACACGCGCGCCTGCCAGACCACTACCGGGCTCTCCGGAGTGGGAGGCACTAACGTGATACCCGGCCTGGCGAAGGCGAGGTCGGGGAAACCCGCGCTGAGCATTCTTCCGAAGAAGCCTCGAGTCCCCCTGCTGACAACCTTTAAAGGTGACAGACGTAACACCAGGCTCCCCAAACGCAGACGCAGAACGCGTGGCGAGGGAGCCGCGTGACAGCACAACATTCTCACGGACAGACCCAGGCTCAGCCATCAACTGGGTGTCAGCCCCTGTCCCCATGAGAAGCGAAACGTGGGGCCGCATGCGCTTCAATGAAGACCTGCAGCCAAAGGAAACAAATCAGAGCCCCTTTTCCGCTGGTGTTGGGGGAGGGAGTGATCGGAGAGCGGGCTGCACACAGCAGGACGGCGACGGTTTCTTAGGCCGTGCTCATCCAATGTAGCCGATCCCTCGGCCGCCAAGGCTGTCGGACTTGTGGACACCTGTTGACGTAGAGCCCAGGGTACCTCAGGCAGGGGAAACAGGCCGTGCTCTCACCTCTGGCTGCATGGCGTGAGGCGGTGTGGGGCCCAGGTCAAATACCGCCCGCATGTCCGCAGAACGACAAAAAAGTCCTTCCGCGGAAAGAGGAGCCTTAAGGAGACAAAACCTTTCCTCCTCCCCAAGGGAAGACTGCTCCAACCAGAGATGCCTATTAATAAGTGTTGATAGCAACCTTGATCTTCCCTGCGGTTATAGCTTGCGACTGACTCAAGATTTCTATAACCCCAAAAACACAATGTTTTCAGCGTCGGCTGGCCCTGCAGCCCCACTACCCGATGCCAATGTGGACAGAAAAACAATCAGCTGAGCCACGACACTGGCCGCAGCTAAATTCCATCCTATGGCGGTATAAACATCATCAGTCCATACTGCCACCTGCCGGGCCGACTTGCTCTCAAGCGTCGGCTTCCGGGTGGGACACCGTTCAACCCCGCCAGGGCAAAGGATCGATGCTACCTGGCTCTCAAGCCAAGGCACACCTGCCTTGCGCCCTGTTGTCAGCCCATTTACCCGTAAAAAGGGTAAATAAGTCTCAGCAAAACCCCCCACATTAGCTACCAACTGACCTTCATCAATGAACCGGTTAAGAGGAGGGAAAAGCGGTGACATCCCACAGCGGGAAACAGTGGAACAGTGACCCAGCATTACAGCATTAGCATTAGCAGCGCGCTCCAGGATAGCCGGGAAAACGTCCAACTCAGAGTCACGTTTACCCAGATATCCTGCCCCTTGCACCAATACAAAACTCGGTTGTCTCACAGGACAACAAGCAGTATTACTAACACCAGCATTAATGCCTGATGGCACAGAACCTACCTGAGCGCGAGTTAGCCCGATAGCTAAACATTGCGCGACGTCCCTCGATCTGCTGTCAAAAGACGAGGAAACCCCAGGACAGACCCGACGTGCCGTTGGATCATGCCGAGAAGATTCCAGGGGCTGGCAAATCTCCGGCGAAAACCCAACATTGTTCAATTTCTCTCTGCATTTCATAACACTAGTTACATGGGATGCAATGCACGTCCATGATGGAAAACGAAAAAAGAGGAAGGGCGAGTGTGACCATGCCTGGTGCCTTATAGGCGTACACTGGGGTGGGGCCTGGTCAAGTGCATGGGTGCTTTGTTTCGTTAATGAAGTACAGTAGGTACTGGAGATGAGGTATATCTCAATGGCGAAGAGCGAGACACGATTGGCCAGTACGAGTATATAACACTAGGGCTTTTGCTCCCAGAGGAGAGCAAAACCCCAAACGTTACACAAACCTATTGCCAAATATACATTAAAACAAAAGGAAGTCACATGACTGTATAATATACCACTCAATTGAATTTATTGCAAAAGCTGTAGTAAAGCATTACATCACGCGCAGGAGTGGGTCGTTAGACCCCCCTAGGCATGGTCTAATTCTCATAACCCACGACTGCACGTGGTGTAATGGCTTTTATACAATGGCCGATGTCATCCAACCTTATTGCTATACAATAAACACACATTAATTGAAGATGTATTGACAAAACCATCCGCAGAAAAAGTAGAAAAATAAGAGAAGTTGCCTCCATGTGGAAGCAGCTCGGAAGTGCATCCAACTGTTCTCAGTAACACATCCAACAAACTAACACATCCAACTGTCTCTCAACTAACACATCCAACAAATTAACACATCCAACTGTCTCTCAACTAACACATCCAACAAACTAACACATCCAACTTTTTTTTTTTTTTACCTGATTTCTATAGAACTTCATTCTTAGATGCTTCTATAGAAAGTAGGTAAAACAAAAACAAAAAAAAGTTATTGCCCTATAGGGGAAAAAAATAAGTTTTCTTTGCCCTATAGGAGGATTTTTTTTTTAAACCTACTTCCTATAGAAGCAGCTGGGAGGTGCGCTGTTTTAAGTGAGCGTGGATTATTGAATTGATTGATTGATTGATTGCTAATTTTATTACTGTCCGCCTTGTTTCCAACTGGTTAAGCTTGGCGACTCTTTCGAAGTCGCTCTCTTTCGAAGTTGGTTATGCTTAGAGTTTGGAATCAGGGCTGGTGGTCTATCGCCCTGCTCTAAAGATAAACTCTAAGCTTAACCAACTTCGAAAGAGAGCGACTTCGAAAGAGTCGCCAAGCTTAACCAGTTGGAAACAAGGCGGACAGTAATAAAATGTGCAATTAATCAATCAATCAATCAATTCGCGCGATATTTATTCTGTTCCACAATGACTCATGACCCACCAATTACATAATCCAACATTGTGTAAGAAACCAACACACGCGCAGTCGTGGGTTATGAGAATTAGACCATGCCTAGGGGGGTCTAACCACCCTCGGCTGCGCCTCAGGCCTAACTACCACCCCTAGGCATGCTCTAATTCTCATAACCCACTCCTGCGCATGATGTAATGCTTTAATATATACTTTCTTCATTAGGAGATAGTAGATACTGTATGTGCTGCCCTATAGTAGTACGTACAGTACACATCTTAGCATGACATCTTAAGGCCGCCACAGAGTCAGGCGTACTGTGGGCGGACCAGACTCTGCGCGGCATGTCCGCAATCATTTGAGGCTTACCAATTTCCTACATTTCTCATGCCAGTTTACTATATTTAATGCAGGTCGATGTCAACCAACACGCCGATGGTGGAGTCTGGTCCGCTCACACCCGACTCTGTGGCGGCCTTAATATGTCACGCTAAGATGTGTACTGTACTACACGTGTACTACTATAGGGCAGCGCATACAGTATCTACTATCTCCTAATGAAACAAGTAATTAGAATAATATAAGCCTACTGTTCATTCATTACGCACGTAGACTATACAGTACGCGTGCGGTGCTGTGGCAGGTGGCCAGGAGCGTGCAACAAGACGGCATAAATATGGAATATTAATACAGTCTATTCGACTAGTATAGTGTGCTGTATGATGACAATACATTTGAATCTAATCTCATCTTGATCCGTCGCAAAGCGCTTCAGCTCTACCTGATGAATACAGGGCAATGCTGACCCTCGTGCACGGCCCTCGCATTATAATGAGCTGGAGGGGCGTCTGTATGCAAATTGAGTATACGAGAACACGCGTTCCAGTTTGTGAATGAGTGATGTACGATCATTCAGGGGTTCGCAGCTGTGGTCATTTGGCAAGTTAAGACAACGTCTCCATGCGTTGGTGAATCCGGGGGTAATTGGCGTTGGCTTTCTCTTACGACCTTCCAAGGAGGTTGTAGTAAGAGAAATCTTAAGACAATGTTGGTGAATGAGGTCCATTGTCCTTGCTACAGTACAGTAGCATGGGGAGCGTGCCTATGTTCCCACAGCCCTATGTTCCCACAGCCCTACAGTATGTGCCCACATTTCCTTTTTTCATACATTTGTATCTGCTTTTATCCCCCTTTCTCTTAATTTGGTAGCCAATTACACCCAACCTATTATCCAATTGTCCTCTGTAGTAGAAGGTTCATCCGGGAACATAGGGCTGTGGGACCATTGGGCTGTGGGAACATAGGGCCTAATTATTTTAAGAAGCTTAGAAATGTGGGAACATAGGGCTGTGGGAACATAGGGCCTAATTTTGAGTGAAAAGAAAAACTCAGAAATGTGGGAACATGGGGCTGTGGGACCATTGGGCTGTGGGAACATAGGGCTGGCCCCCCATCAGTGTTAGCCTCTCCCTCTCTCTCTCCCTCAGTGTTAGCCTCCCTCTCTCTCCCTCAGTGTTAGCCTCCCTCTCTCTCTCACTGTTAGACTCTCAGTGTTAGTCTCTCTCTCTCCCTCAGTGTTAGCCTCCCCTCTCTCTCCCTCAGTGCTCTCTCTCCTTCAGTGTTAGCCTCCCTCTCTCTCCCTCAGTGTTAGCCTCCCTCTCTCTCTCCCTCAGTGTTAGCATCCCTCTCTCTCCTTCAGTGTTAGCCTCCTCTCTCTCTCTCCCTCAGTGTTAGCCTCCCTCTCTCTCTTTCAATGTTAGACTCCCTCTCTCTCCCTCAGTGTTAGACTCCCCTCTCTCTCTTTCAGTGTTAGACTCCCCCTCTCCCTCAGTGTTAGCCTCTCTCTCTCTCTCTCTCTCTCTCTCTCTCTCTCTCTCTCTCTCTCTCTCTCTCTCTCTCTCTCTCTCTCTCTCTCTCTCTCTCTCTCTCTCTCTCTCTCTCCCTCCCCTCTCTCTCCCTTAGTGTTAGCCTGACACTGTCACCACCACCACAGCATCTGCCTCTCGTCAGTGTGGCTCTACAGCAGCTGGAGGGTGGAGTGTGGAAGCCATGATCAACGGCCTTGGTTCTGGGCTGAGAGGGGGGGGGGGGGGGGGGGGAGAGACTCGCGACTGGGATGGGGTATATTACTACAGGAGAAGGGGGGGGGGGGGGGGGTGTTTACAATAACATCAGGATCCCCATTTAGGCCAGAGAGGCTCATGGGAGAGAGAGAAGGTGCATCGGCCGGGCATGCCGGGGAGAAAGTGGGGAGGTCAAGCGGCGCTCATGGATGAGTTTGTGTGAGTGTGAGTGGTGTGTGTGTGTGTGTGTGTGTGTGTGTGTGTATGTCCATTATAGCTGTGTGTGTGTGTGTGCCTCTCCATGCTTGTAACTTCTATTTGTGTGTGTGTGCGTGCACGTGCAGCTCAAGCATGCATCCATCCGGGCGCTCTGTTTCTGTGCGTACTGTATAACAATGTGGTCGGCTGTGAGTTATGTGTCGTGAGCCCTGCCTCTCTGCCACTGTTTCCAGAGGAAGGAATGTCAGTGTGCAACAGGAACAGTACAACACTGACCTCTTGTGCTTCCAGGTCAAAGGTCATCGCAACCTATTTCTCTCTCTCTCTGCCAGGCTTGGTGCCAGCCTGTTTTCAGGAGGAGGATGGAGGATGGAGGATGGAGGAGGAGGGAGGAGGAGGGAGGAGGAGGAGGAGGAGGAGGAGGAGGAGGAGGAGGAGGAGGAGGAGGAGGAGGAGGAGGAGGATGGAGGGGGGGGGGGGGGGACAGGTAGAAAAAGGGTTTTAAACAACGTTATGGAGTCAGACAAGAAGGAGAGATAACAGTTTCCTTTCTGTGCGTTCAGTAGAAAGCTATCCGCTCCAAGCTAGCCTAGTTTAGCACAAATGAACGGAAGCGGATACGGACACACTAGCCTAGCTTACAGGTCTGGGAGAGATGTTTTTGGCTAGTGGTCCATATCCGCTTCCGTTCATCTGTGCTAAGCTAGGCTAGCTTATTTTATTATTTTTATTTTTATTTTTGGGCTTTCTGTATTTTTCAACCATCCCAATTTAGTCGTTATGCCAATTCCCGTTCCCTGCCGTTGCGCGCATTGCCCCACTGTCAGGGCCTGGGGGAGGGTGTAGAACTACCACATGCCTCCTCCGATACATGTGGAGGTCGCCAGCAGGCAGGGACGCGGGAAGTCAGTCAGAGTTGGGGGTGCGGAGATAAGTCATATAATAACGTCATATGCGCATGCGCATAATTCGCGATTTTCCATTCATTTGAAAGGTCAACATTTTACACCAGTTTTAGAACATTTTACACAACAACAGACAGCAAACTTGAATACCAACATGTGGACAGTTCACACACGAAATCAGAAGACGATGTATTGTGGATTTAGATGCAGCCGGGTAGCAACAAGGCACTTGAACTTTCGCGCACAGGATCGTATAACAGTGACAATTTACACATTTACAAACAAAACTTTTGTGACAGAATGAAGTGAACACACAGAAACCATACACACAGTAACTGGATCTCTCTCTCTCTCTCTCTCTCTCTCTCTCTCTCTCTCTCTCTCTCTCTCTCTCTCTCTCTCTCTCTCTCTCTCTCTCTCTCTCTCTCTGTTCAACCTCAACCGTGATCCTTCGGGCCCAATCCACGTCATGCGATGTGTGTGCACTGCGTTTGTGCGTCAGGTCAGAATCAGATACACAGAAAATATAATAATAAAAAAAAACAGAGGGTGGATTTCAACCATGTTTTAGACTGCTTACAGTAAAATCCTAGCTCAAAAAAGATAATTTTTTTATTAATTTGTCAAAATGTTGAGCTTGCAGTTACAACTCCCTGCCAACAGGTGGGGGTGCTGCAGCACCCTCAGCACCCCCCTTTCCTGCGTTGCTGGTCGCCAGCTACTTCTTTTCACCTGACAGCCAGGAGTTTCACTGGGGGAACGTAACGCATGCAGAGGTTCACGCTATTTCCCCCAGATTCCCTCCCTGCTGAATAGGCGCCCCGATCGACCAGTAGCAGTCACAGTTTACAACAACTAGGACACATACCCCACCGGCTTCCCACCCGCTAACACTGCCAATTGTGTTAGTAGGGACGACTGACCAAGCCGGAGGTACCGCTGACAGCTGGATTCGATCCCAGAGTCTCTGCTGTTGTAGGCGAGTGCTTAGTCCACTGCGCTACCCAGCCGCCTAGGCTAGCTTTGTATAGCCCCCATTAACTTGATATTATTTCTGTAGCTAACAAAGGAGGAGCTGGGGATCCACTGCATGGGTTGTACTGAGGGGATCAGCCCTATGTTCCCAAAGCCCAATGGTCCCACAGCCCTATGTTCCCACAGCCCAATGGACCCACAGCCCTATGTTCTCACAGCCCAATGGTCCCACAGCCCTATGTTACCACAGCCCAATGGTACCACAGCCCTATGGTCCCACAGCCCTATGGTCCCACAGCCCTATGTTCCCACAGCCCAATGGTCCCACAGCCCTATGTTCCCACAGCCCAATGGTCCCACAGCCCTATGTTCCCACAGCCCAATGGTCCCACAGCCCTATGTCCCCACAGCCCAATGGTCCCACAGCCCTATGTCCCCACAGCCCAATGGTCCCAGAGCCCTATGTCCCCACAGCCCAATGGTCCCACAGCCCTATGTCCCCACAGCCCAATGGTCCCATAGCCCTATGTTCCCACATTTCTACGATTTTTCTCAAAATGAGGCCCTATGTTCCAACAACCCAAGGGTCCTACAGCCCTATGTTCCTGTAATGGTTCTCATTTAGCCAGAGACAGAAGAGTGACTCGGAACTGCTTTTCACCATGTATTGCTGCAGAAGACACATAAAACAACACAGTTTTAGTCTTCTGGGCCCAGGAGTTCAAAACGGTTAATCCCTATCTGATCCAATCAGATTTTTAAATCCCATTTTTTGTGATCCAGGATCAGACAACTCGGCCAGATTTTGTCCCGGTATTTCAAAGCAATCCAGGATAGGATCACCCTGATCCAGATTCAGATTTTTCAAGATTACTAGATCCTGAATATCAGTGCTTTAATCCTACCAATCTCCATCTAGTGGATATGAAAAAGAATACAAGGATGACAAGAGACCACATTGCAGAGACATCTATAATGTCTAATAAATTATATTGTTAAATACATAAAGGACATAAAATCATAATGGAATTGTAATAAAAAAAATACTCCCACTAGGGTAACAACAAAAAAACATTAATTCAAAGGCAGTTGATCATCCAGGCGTGGTTTGAGGAGCTGAATTCTAAGTGAGGTTTCAGTTTTCTGAAGGTGATGACAGATGGACTTTTTTTTGTTGTTGAAGATATTTTTTCTATAACACTTGGGGGCCCACATGTGGGCCCTCTTGAGGACGATTTGCCCACCGGCACTTTGGCGACCTCTAGCAATAAAACACATTAAATAGCTTACATAAGTCTAACCAGCTAGCTAGCTTTTTTTGTTTAGAAAAAACTCACACAAACTTATGAGGCTGTAACTGAGTGATGAGACTAAACAAAAAATACTAAATTGAGACTAAAACGAAGACTAAAATGCTCAGACCTGTAGTCGACTAAAACTGACTAAATGAAAAATAAATGAAGGTGACTAAATATGATGAAAAAAAGCATTTGACACATGACTAAGACTAAAACTAAAATAAAAAATAGCTGACGAAATTAACACTGGTAGGAACATAGGGCTGTGGGAACATAGGCACGCTCCCGTAGCATGAATGACACCTGCTACATAGGTAATAGGTGGAAACTGGCGATGGTTCATTAATTGAAAACGGAATATCAAATAAACACGGGGATGCAACAGGCTGGCCCTTATCATTTAATTTCTTTCATTGAGAGTTGAGTCATCTCTCAGCCATGAGAAGTGACAATTACTGTATCACTACAGCAGAGCTTTGACAGCATGGAGCTGTAATAATTCAATCAATACTGGCCTTTGTCTTAAACTTTACACACCCAGCATCTTATCAAGGGCACACACTACCCCCGTGGGGCAGGTGTGGAAGCAAATTCAAACAGACTCTCGCCTCGCCTCTCCTCTCCTCTCCTCTCCTGTCCTCTCCTCTTCAGTATTGCCCCCCCCGTCTTTGCTCCATCCAAGCTGATATAGGCTGAAGTTAGTGCCCTGGTTATGTAGATTGAAGTGCTTTATGTTGGGGCTCGTGTCCATGATAGCCCATGGCAGCTGGTGTTGTCACAGACCACTGCATGGAAAATGGGCTGATCTTAGTTGTCCACAGTGGAATTCTCTCTCTCTCTCTCTCTCTCTCTCTCTCTCTCTCTCTCTCTCTCTCTCTCTCTCTCTCTCTCTCTCTCTCTCTCTCTCTCTCTCTCTCTCTCTCTCTCTCTCTCTCTCTCTCTCTCTCTCTCTCTCTCTCTCTCTCTCTCTCTCTCTCTCTCTCTCTCTCTGTGCTTGGGGGGGGGCACTTTGATATGGACCTGCACAAGACTAATGACAAGATTTTACCCAGATTTCAGAACTCAAGTCATCTCTTTTGTCAGTTTTCATTCATGGGTACCACATTTACTGCCACGTGCCGCGGGAACAAAAGGGTCTTCATTAGCATACAGTAATTGAATATTTGCATTTGGACAGAACTCGAGATTCCAGCTCAGATGCAGCCACCGCTGACATCTCAAGTCATTGTAATTTGCTTTGACATCACAGTGAGGAAAGTGACATATCCAATGCTTGATTTGAAGGTCACTTTTTATGAAGTAGCCAAGTAGCCACACTATTAAAGGCCCACTCCATGATCCAAATGTGAACAAAGGGAAGAAGAAGAAGAAGAAGAAGAAGAAGAAGAAGAAGAAGAAGAAGAAGAAGAAGAAGAAGAAGAAGAAGAAGAAGAAGAAGAAGAAGAAGAAGAAGAAGAAGAAGAAGAAGAAGAAGAAGAAGGAAAAAAAGAATGGAGACATATTTTCATTATCTAGTTGATTGACTGAAGCTCTTCATAGTCAAGTCAAGTCAAGAGTTTTAATTGTCACGGCATACAGGTATACAATGAAATGCGGGTGGTCTTGCCCGCGACGATGTGCAATACAGTGGTACAACATATAATAGAATCCAATAAAAATACAGTGGTACAACATATAATAGAATCCAATAAAAACAACAGTGCAATAACAGGTAACATGGTGTGACATCTCGGTATCTGTACATTGTATTTACAGAGCATATAGGACATGCTAGGTAGCTTTAGTAGTACAATACACTGTTCCTGTTGTTATACAAATTTAAAGTGGCCTTTCCTCTTGGCCATAAGTGTGCGTGTGTGCGGCATGAGTGTTAAAGTGGCTGCTAGTGTGTGAGCGTGCTCAGCGTGCGTGTCGTGTGTGTGCTTGTGTGTGCTTGTGTGTGGATAGTTCAGTTTCTGTGGCTCTCAATGTTCATTGTTCAAGGCTCTGATGGCCTGGGGGAAGAAGCTTAGCCTAAGCCTCTCCGTCCTAGTAGCTGGGGTTCGCAGGCGTCTGCCTGACCTCAGCAGCTGGAACAGGCTGTTATTGGGGTGGTGGGGGTCTTTCATTATCCTGCAGGCTCTGGATTTGCACCTCTTGTTGTATAGAGCCTGCAGGGGATTTTTACAGTCTAACGTTAATATAGAGAGATGAAAACAATACGTTATTTATATATTGATGTGATGCCGATTGATATTTTTTTTGATCCACTTTTTCTCCCATTTTCTATATTTTCTCCCATCCCAATTTCGTATCATCCAATTCAACCCTCCCCTGTCACGAACGCTGTTTATTGCCACCCACAAGCCGGCTGCAATGTGGACTAAGTCATACATAGCACAAGTCCCCTCCGGTACTTGAGGTAACAGCAGTCGCATCTTTTCACCTGCGCAGCTCGATCTCTCAGTGGCGAGGAGTAACGCGTGGGAGGCTCACGCTGCCCCCGACACTTCCTGATTCTACTGCGCAGGCGCACCAACCGACCTGTAGGAGTCGCTGTCCACAACGGCCGATCCCCACCCATCAGTTTCCCACCCCCTAATACGGCCAATGTGTATTAGTATGAACGACCAGCTAAACTGAAAGCAATGTGGAGCGCTGGGCTCGAACAGGCAAGCCCAGCGTCTCCGTCATTCGTGGCGAGCGCCTTGCCCACTACGCCACGTAGCCGCCCCTAATAAAACTATGTTTATTGTCATTGTTTTAAGAACAAGAGTTGACTTGGTAATACTCACATTTTGAGTAAAATACTGCCCCCTGTGCCTATGAAAATGCCCCCGCGTGCCTATGCAATTCGAAACTGGCCCCTGTAAATGTCCTAACCCAACCCCCTCCAATGTACAGTAAATTACCAAACATGGTTTTGTCAATATTCCAATGTGCTTGTATACAGTTGTACAGTGTCCACCCACCCCTCCTATACCCAACCTACCCAACCCCCCCACCCCACCCACCCAACCACCTCCAATGTACAGCCCCCCCCACCCCACCCCAACTAATGTACGGTTTCATAAATGTATAGATGTAGCAGTACTGTCTGTATGTCATGTATGTGTGTGTGTGTGTGTGTGTGTGTGTGTGTGTGTGTGTGTGTGTGTGTGTGTGTGTGTGTGTGTGTGTGTGTGTGTGTGTGTGTGTGTGTGTGTGTGTGTGTGTAAATGAATGAACCGAAATATGTAGTTTGCTGATAGATACACAAAATGGGTTTATTTATGTTGATTTAATTTGGTTGTGTTGATGTTTCCATTTTTGCAAAATGCATATTCTGTTTGTTTTACACAATAAGTCTATTGGTGTGTTGTGTGTGTGTAGGGGCAGGTGTAGAAGATTTTTTCTTCTTCCTGTTCCTTTCGGCCATGGTATTTGGTGAATTATATGTACTGTTGGACTGTGGTAATTCCATGTACGAATAAATAAATGATGATGACGATGTATGTCCTGATGAATTGAAAATGGGGGACCCTGATGTAAACAAGACGAAAGTCTTTCTCTGGTCTGCATCCCCTTAACAATTGTGTGTATTGAGCTGTACTGTATTGTACCCATTCTGCAATCTGTTAATAAAGTTTTCAATCAATCAATCAATCAATCAATCAGTACCCGTTCTGCACCTGCGTATTGGGGGCCACTATATAATGCATGATTAGGAGACATGTTGAGACTTGTCTAGGCTGCCTGCACACACACCAGCTTCCTGGGCGGGCGCCTCCCAGAATGCACTACACCTGTACCTCGCCTCCCAGAATACCTGCAACCTTCCTCCATTGTTGTATCAGCGTGTGCTGTGTCTCTGCATCGTTAATCGACAATAAAACGTGAGTATATAGTGCATGATAAAGTCGATGGTGGATATTATTCTGTATCTATGATTTCGATTGCAAACGCCAGCGGAGTAGTGCTGTGTTCGTTTTTTACATGGTTATGCGTTTTTACACGTTATGCGTGCCTGCTGCTAATGTTAGCTGTTAGCTATGTCTGACCTCAGTTGGGTAATGCAACGTTGCCTACCAAACAACGGGACCACTGTGTTTTTTTTTTATATTGCTCCTGGCTGTTCAAACAAATTTTACCGTGTGAAAGAGAGGAAAGTTGGTTCATTTCCACAAACTACCAGTGAAAAAGTGTTGTTCTGAACTGGAGCTATAGTATAGCCAGCCATTTAGCTACCTGGCTACCTATATAGCTTCAGTTCAGCTAACTAGCTACATGCAGCATTTAGCCAGTGATGGGCAAGCTACTTGGAAAATGTAGTAAGCTACACTAGTTACACTCGATTAAATATAGCTCAACTACAATGGAAGCTATCCCCAGATAAATGTAGCAAGCTACACTACAAAAATAGCACACTACTTTTTTTTTTTTTTTTTTACTTTACTTTATGATCAGGTTTCCACCAAACAAATACAGTATAGGCAGGCAAAAGAAAGTTCAGTTTGTTTATGAAACAAGCCCTCGGTCTGGCTTTTTGTGTCATCATTTTAACATGAACTTGTATTATGTACAAAATGTTAATAAAGTATGAGGAAATAACTGTGGAAACGTAATAAATAAAAGGCCAAATCAATCAAATAAACACTAAAATATATACTCTCTCTATTGGAATGGAGACTTTTCAGCACAGGATAAACTGCCCACTTTATCAACCAAAACTTCTTCAATATCAGAATTTTAACTAATAATAACTGTCTTACTGAATTTTACTATTATGCTACCATGTCTATACTACCACCAACTATGCTGTCTATACTACAGTATGTACTCGGAGTATAACACTCAAGCTCGACACTGCTAGACAAACAATACTAATTTATAGACTATTTGTTTCCTGTGCAGTACACCTGAGATTAATCACCTCATCCAGTACTGTTTGACATGAATTTATGCGTCGTTCCCTGTGTTTTTTTTCTTTCCTCTTGCCTCCCTCCCTTGTCCTAGGGCCTGCCAACTGATTGCCTGCCTGAATCTTTCCGGCCGACAAGGCGTACAGGACAGTAATCTGCACTGACGTCTCCCCAGATCCATGCACGGATTGCTTCCTGGTTGTATAGGTAGGCCTATATGCAACACAGATCGTAGTTTATAGACTATATTTGTTTCCTGTGCAGTACACCTGAGATTAATCACCTCATCCAGTACTGTTTGACATGAATTTATGCGTCGTTCCCTGTGTTTTTTTTCTTTCCTCTTGCCTCCCTCCCTTGTCCTAGGGCCTGCCTACTGATTGCCTATGCCTGAATCTTTCCGGCCGACAAGGCGTACAGGACAGTAATCTGCACTGACGTCTCCCCAGATCCATGCACGGATTGCTTCCTGGTTGTATAGGTAGGCCTATATGCAACACAGATCGTAGTTTATAGACTATTTGTTTCCTGTGCAGTACACCTGAGATTAGCCTATAGTATACGTTCATAATCTGCATGCAAACTGTAATCTCTCCTTTCTCTGGTTTCCTTTTTTCTAGGTCATCAGAGAGGTCTTTAACATACAGTATCCTGTTCAGTGGCATCTTGTTCAGTGAGGCAGCCAGGCTAACCAGTGTTCAGTGTGAGGCAGATGTAATGATTGGGTAGGTAACTATATCACGCACAACAATGTTCCACTGTAAATATATTCGATGTCAGCATGTGTCTGAGAGTGTGCATACCTTTGTCCAGCACGCGCAGCTCCACAGTAACGCCCCCAATTATCGTTATCAGTGCGGGATACCTGACTGCTCACAGAGGTTCAGAAAACACGCAGCACTGAGATCTCATATATATAGGCTGCATAGGTGCTACCTGCAAGCTGGTCAGCCGCCTAGACCTAGATCAGCTCTACCACCTGACACATCCTTGAAATGTGTGCTTGAGGCTTGTGCATTTAAGTGTGACACTTTAGCCTCTCTTATCAAGCATTTGAAGACACACATAAAGGGAGGAATGGAATCGCCATGTCCATTTAGAGGTTGTGATTGCAGGTTCACAAACGTAATGACTTTTGCTTCACATATTTCCAGGAAACACAAGGATTCAGTTTTAGATGACTTGGTACTAGACAAGTCTACAGAGTCATTGCCAGAACCCAGTCAGACGTATTCAGAAGCTGCTGGTGAACATGATGAACCAGAAGTGCCATTAGCTGTGGACGAAACCCTTTTTTTTACATAACCTTACACTTTTCTATTTGAAATTGCAATCTAAGCTACTCTTACCGGCAAGCACCATACAAACCATTATTGAGGACTTTCAAATTGCTCATGAACTTGGCCTGTCTCATACACTTAACGTTCTGAGTGAGAAATTGAAGAAACTTGGAATCCCTCAGGCCACTATAAGCAGCATGGTTGATGAAGTGAACAGAGATGGTGACACTGTTCAAAAACGAGTCTCTACGAGAACAGTATAACATGACACGTTTGCAGCAATCTACTGATGCTGTCTATCAGGATGTCAAGGATGGAGAAGGATTTCAAAGTAATCCAATGTTGAAAGCTGACCCTTCCTCACTTGGTTTGATACTGTACCAAGATGCCTTCGAGGTTGTTAATCCACTGGGCTCAGGGAAGAAAAAGCACAAGGTCTTAGCTGTTTACCTAACCCTGACTGACATCTTGCCTCACAATAGATCTTCTATAGATCAAATGCAACTTGTTCTCTTATGTAGGGAGCAGGACTTTAAGTATTTTGGGCTAAAAAAGGTTTTTGCACATCTGATTGAGGACCTCAAAATCCTGGAGGAGAGAGGTGTAGTCATATCTGATGGCACTGTACTAAAGGGCTCTTTGGTTGCCATTGCAGGAGACAACTTAGGATCCCATTCTATTGGGGGATTTTTAGAAACCTTCAGTCGATCTAAATATTTTTGTCGCTACTGTCAGGTACAGAGAGAGGATTTTGTGAAGAATCCAGTGTTGTGTGGTGCCACAAGAACGGTCCAATCATACACAAGTAATTTGCAAGACCTGGAAACTAGTACCACCGACTCTGTATGCGGTATCAAGTTTGACTCTCCTTTCAACCAGCTTTCTCATTTCCATGTTTGCCAGCTTGGCCTCCCACCATGTCTAGGCCATGATTTATTTGAGGGAGTCATGGCTTATGACCTTCCTTTATATATTCGCCATTTAGTCCAGGAGAATCATTTTACTTACCTGCAGTTAAATCGGTGCAAAAACAAGTTCCGATATGAAGGGAACGATGGTAGGGACAAACCAGCAGACCTCTCTCCCAGCAGTGACAAACTAAGTGGGCATGCAGTTCAAAACTGGTGTTTCCTTAGATTACTCCCTCTCTTGGTGGGTGGCAGGATTAAAGATCCCTGTGACAATGAGGTGTGGCAGCTCATTTTGCAGCTGAGAGAGATGGTTGAGCTTATCTGTGCACCAGTCATTACAGAAGGCCAGGTAGCATATCTGAAAGTCATCACAGAGGAGTACATATGCAACAGGAAAAGGCTCTTCCCCAATGCCCCCCTGAGGCCAAAGCATCACTATATTGGCCATTATCCAGATCTAATCATCCACTTTGGCCCACTTATTCGCCTGTGGACTCTGCGGTTTGAAAGCAAACACACTTTTTTCAAACAGTGTGCCAGAAAATTGCACAATTTCAAAAATCTGTGCAAAACACTAGCAGAGAGACACCAACTCCTCCAGGCCTACCTGAGTGCGGGAAACTTGTTTCCTCCTGTTATACAGGTAGAGAAGGGGACTGCCTTTTATTTGGATGATTACAACAACAAGATCAGGGCATCTGTAGCCAGTTGTCAATTTGAGTCTCAGTCTGCAGTGGCTTGTAACAATGTTACAGTCAAAGGCACAGACTACAGAAAGGGGATGTTCATCTTGTTTGGGAACAGTGATGAAGGACTTCACATGGGGAAGATTATGCTGGTCATTGTTGCCCAAAACTCTGTCCACTTTGTCTCAGAGAAACACATTTGTGTGAAGTTGATTGACATGGGTGTGTACTGTGACTTAGGAGTGGCCCAAGAGGATTACGTGTGCATTAAGCACAAAGATGTACTGGACTACTATCCTCTTCCAGCATACAACGTGCACGATCAGATGCTTATTGCGCTCCACCATTCTTTTCCAGGAGCAGTTTAAACAGGAAAGGGAGGATATGACAGACGTGAGGACAGACGTAAGTGGAGCAGGATATCAAGTAACCTTAAGATAGTTGATTTTGTATTTAAATTTGTATTGTTGATTGTATAGCGAGCACATGTTGGCAGTTAACCGCATATAGTGCACTGCAAACAGACAAGTAGGGAATATGCACAAACTGATTCATGATTGACCCTAATCAATGAGACTAGGTAATGGAAGCTATAAAGGAAGCAGTTTGGTCATATTTACCGGGCCTCCCTGATGACTTACTGACCACCCTACTTGAGGATCTTGGAGTGGAGAGTGTCGAAGATCTGGCCTTAATGGAGAGGGTGGATCTGGTCCGACACCTCAAACCAATCCAGTGTCGGAAGCTGATGGATGGTCTTAAGAAAGGTAAATTCATATTTAGACTTGCGTGACACTTGGAACTATGCCCTTGGAACATTGGCATAACTGTTTTTGTCCCTTCTAGGGTTAGTACCCCTTAATATGGAGGTGCTCCCTCCCCATCCAATTGCTTCAAGTTCCCCAACACATCCAATTGCTTCAAGTTCCCCAACAACGAGCTCTGTGAACACTCTGTCCTCTCCGAACACCTCTATGCAATCATTCACGCACTCTCTGTTGTGCAGCCCCCCAAGCACTTCAAACTCTTCACAGCCTGGCAGCGCATGGCATGTAGACTTTTGTGTCAACTGGAACCGGATGTCAACAGCCATTCAACGTGCAGTGGAAAAAGAACAGAGACCAAAGCCAGATGAGAGAAGGGCCTTTGTGAACGCTTTGGTGGATCAGATGATGGAGCACGAGCACAACCCAACCAGAACCACGTGCCTCAGTATCGTCCGAACAATTGTCAGGAGCCATCCTGACACCTTTGCTGACATTAGCAGGCGAGGTGAAATAGTTGGAGACGGATGCCACTCTCTTCTCCAACAAGTAAAAACAAGAGTAGAGTATAAAAGCAGGAACAACACTCTGGCTAGACGCCGCAGAGGCAGAGAGGAAAGACGGCCCACTGGCGTGGCAGGAGAGTCCAGGCTGACGAGAGGTCCTGTTGACCAATACGGGTAGGGGTGGCAAAACAAACGGCGCCAGTGTCCTCTCCATTCACGCTCGCAGCAATTAGGGGTTAAAGTGGCACTGCCAATGCTAGACTAACTTAGGTTATTTGGATTGAATGTTTAAATTATGTGTAGATTTTTTTTTAATATAATTTCTAGGGCTGTCCCTGACTAAGGATTTGGATAGTCGACTATGATTGGCCAAAATGTGCAGTTAGTCGACAAAAATAAAATAGAAAGTAGAATATATATATATATATATTTATATATAGTTTTTTTTTATCATTCCATTTGGGCTGTGGGGGGTGCTTAATGTCTGAAAGCTTATTGTCCTCTGCAAAAGCATGCAATTGGTCCACTGATGGATACATCTTGATATTTGTCTAGTCTAGTGTGTTCATTAGATGGGTGAAATCCTCTTTCAGTGCTTCTGTGCCTGTTTTCGTAGGCAGTTAGCCTCTGGTATGCGTGCCATTAGCGTTAGAGGCCTTTTTTCTTTTGGAAAGAATGATAAAAAAATATATATAATATAATTTTTTTTTTTTATGTATTCCACTAAGAGGTTGCCTATGATTCCTTCCTATCCCTAGGTGTGTGAGGTGGGGCCCAGCAAGCTTACCGGACGGGGAGACAGAGGAAACCATGGCGGCTTTGAAAAGGGATCTGCGGAACATCTACTCAGGCATGCAATCTACTTTACTTTTGGTGAATTGACACCATGAATAAATATCCCACATTAAGCAAAAAGGCCACCTTAATATTCAGAATGAGTAATACAATTAAAGGTTTGCCACTCAATTTCCCAGATGTGGCAACATCAAATCTAATTGTTGTTACTTGGTTTGTATGTCTGTACACAGAGGAAGGGATGGGTGGGACAGCGAGAGCAGAACTTCTGATGGAGAGGACCTACGTCATCCTGTGGCGTTACTTGAATAAAATGCCTGCACCAACGATGGTGGCGGTCAAAGAAGAATGGCCTTTTCTCTTCTCTCAGACGGGGCTTTTCTCCCACTTTGGCCTCCTGACAGACACCGATGTCCTTCAAAAGATCAAAGATGCCCTGTGTCATCGAGGACGGACCATCCTGCAGTTCTGCCAGAAACTGGACAACACGAAGATCAGGGATGTTCTGGCCAGATATCATCCAGAGGTTTCGGAGATCAGTGCCTGCATCGTCCTGCTCCTTATGGTGTACTTCAAGGAGCCTACGGAGAAACTACTGCTCGAAGTTGATGTAAGTTTATTTAAATATTAAAATATTTGAAATGCGAGTGATTACATTAGGGGCGACTGAAGCTCAGTTGGTAGAGATGGTCGTTCATCGACCGTAGGGTTGGTGGTTCGAATCCTGGCTCTGACTGTCCGCATGTCGGAAGTGTCCTTGAGCAAGACACTTAACCCCCAAGTTGCTCCAAATGGGCCGAGCTGATGTGTGGTGAGCTGTAGTGCGTGGATTAGCTTATCTTCATCCTTTCATAATGTTAAATCTGCTATTGTGTGTTACTTTGTTGCAGACCTGTGCCACTGTTGCTGATGTGAATACTGCAGCACTCCCAAGCACCCCCTGTTTGATAATTCAAGGTAATAATGTTCAGGGATGAGCTTGTGTTCCTTTGCATCGAGGGGGAAAATCTGACAGAAGGCAGTTTGTGATACGGCACACATATGACGCTTATAAATAATATCCTGAGCTGGCATGTCTCATGTTCAACTTTGTCAGTGCTGTAAAGTTGAAACCTTTTTAAATCTTAGACAAACAAAACACTTTGCTTTCATGAAATATTGTAAGCCGTCATTTGAGGCTTTATAAAAGCAGCACAATGAACACAAATCTGTCAGTGCGACCTCATCTTAAATAAGAGACAGCATTGCTTGTTGTAAGAGAGGCAGAGTTGATTTGGCAAAAATATATATATATATATGCATGTTGTGAAGGATCAGATTAAACCGAATATATGTATTTATTATATATATATATTTAAATAGTATTTGTATATCGTTTGATATCCCCTGTATATTCCTTGTACAATATGCACTGAATATCCCTTTGGTCTACTGAACAGCCCATAATAGTTTCATTCTACCATTGGACGAGAACCTGGCGCCATCAGCCATACCCCTAGGTTCAAGTTCAATCGTGCCGCCCAACATGTCGTGGCAAGCCCCGGTTCCGCGTAGGAATACGTCTGGCGAAATACGAATGGTACTATTTGTTCATAGCGCATATATATATGGCGCAAGTAAAGTAGAACTTTCTTTTAGTCCAGTTCTTTACCCTCCAACAGAGTAACCGACGCGAAGCCTCACCCACGACGCACGTGTGGTGTAGTAAGGCCTACTTGGCCTCAGAATAGGCATTGAGATATCGTGTGGATTAATAGTTGAATAGTCATAGTTTGGCACTATACCGTCGAGTTGGACGTATTCTATTAAGCTAATAATAGTCTATTTATGTATGGTGCATCGTTCGGTTAGAGTTATAAAGTTATCAGTACCCCCATCGTTCCTGACGTTATCTGGACGCTTAACCAGGCTGGGCAGACCACTAGTGGTGCTTGCATCCGAGGAGCTCCGGGCCAGGGCGACTGGACCTGTATATTGGATTACTCTACCCGGACGACGGCGAGCCTTCCACGGCTTGGATTATGCTTTGGGTGCTTTGATTATTCCATGGATAACGGCCAACACTGCGGAGTGTTGGAACTACCCCCCGGAGAGGACTCCAGGTGAGACGGCGCTCTACACCAGTGAGGTCGCCTCACGTCTCTCCGTTGTGGACCGGCAGCTACCGTCCACCAGAGGGTCCAGCTGTATTCGTCTGCGGACCGAGGTTCTGTGGGCACCGTGTTCAAGACTTTGAATTCTCCCAAGAAATCGTCGGCCAGATGGGATACCGCCAGCGGCTTCTCTAACCCCCCCCCCCTCCTACTGTCTTACAACCAGCGGGACACCCCCCCCCCCTTAGTGTATCCAGCTATAATCATTTAAGTACCATCGCTATAGTTTCCTAAAGAAACAGGTTGTATACTTACTCCCTGCGTAACCAGAGATTGGACATTCAATGTTGATTTACCTACGAATACTCCTTTGCCATACAAGTGCATTTCAAATCATAAGTGTAAACAAGTGAACGTTGTATATACCTTTTGCTATATTAAATATTCGATTTGTACATTTGTGTGGACTTCGTTTCATCAGGTGGGAAAGTGTTCATCATATTTATATCATGTACTGGATGGCCAGAAGTTAAAGTACAAGAGGTAGTGGTATTAAATACCATATCTAACAATACAGTCAGGGAATTGTACCCCTCAGTTACAATTGGTCCTTCGAGCCGGATGGTAACTAGTGTAATATTAATATAGTGTTATTAATATTGAAATGGCCTATGATGAACACTCCACGAAACGGTCCTCCTAACCTAGAACGCCCGCGGCGCAGACGACAGCCACCTCAGTACTTAGAGGATTACACTGTCAGTCAACTACCTAGCCTTCGACAAACGGTAAACGCGGTAAAAGTAGAAAGTAAAATTATGTCTGACCTTAACGAACAGGTTTCCCCGACCACAGAGGCCCTAGTAGGTCCTAATGTAACTGACCAAGCTCACGGTGGGGACCAGGAGGGAACTGACACGACTTTACCCCCCGCCAAGACCGAAGAAGTAGTCCCCCAAGAGCCCCGGGAGGAAGACAACCCTACAGAGAGAGAACTCTGCACGGAAGAAGAGGAGGAGAGCGCCGAGGAAATAGAGCTCCAGGACTCCCCAACGAGTACACCCAGGAGCGGCTCACGCAGGAGCGGCTCACCTCCACAACCGCCTTCCCCCAGCGAAGCGGAGAGGATGCTACAACAGGCGTTCCTCGTCAGCCTGACAGCCTCTACCGAACGCGATCGACTTCAGGGTGAACGCGATCGTCTCCAAGCACAGGCGCTTAGCGAGCGCGAACAACTCCAAGCGCAACAACGGAGCGAAGAAGAGCGCACACGCCTGGAGATGAGACGCCTTCAGACGGAAGAGAATATGGCAAGAGACCGGGCCGACGCCCAGCGCGCCACTGCCGGTGCCCAAAGAGAAGCAGATCTCACCAAGCGCGAAGTCGAGCGCGACAAGTTACAAGCGCAGCTAATGGAGCAGCTGATCCGCAAGGCAACACCCTCTCCCTCCGCCAGGGGTTCAAGGAACTCGTCGAGACAACAGTCAAGGGCAGCGTCTCCTCAACGAGCAAGCGACCCTGAACTTGACCAACAGACCGAGCCTATACCCCCCGCAGACCCCCTTCCCAGACCGGTCCAAGCGAGACCCAGCTACAAGGAAGGAGCGGCATACACTGCGGAGCTAAATAAACGATTACAGGATCTGGAAGATCTGATAGAGGAAGAAGAGGGAGAGGAGGAGAACCAAGCCCGACGACAGCACAGTACTCCACCGGACCAGGAGGTCCAGTACAGCCCAGGCTATACCCCCGCGGCGCTGCGCTACAGACCCCCGACTCTATTCACGGGTGAGCACGACGCACGACCAGCCCCGAGGAATAGCACCTGGACCAGCGGGCCATGGTACCCTGTCAGTACCAGCCCACAGAGAGGCGCAAGAGGGGACTCGCCTAGGAGGTCTCTCCCCCAACGCTCGCCGATGTATCAGCCATCCACGGCGTCATACATTGCCACGCCGTCATTTCCAGACTTCGCCTATGAGAGTCGAGCACAGTACACGGAGCTCCGGATGTGCTTAGAGACAATGATGGTGGATGTCGCTGATGAACGCCACAAGTATGCAATATTACTGAAGCACCTGAAAGTACCGCGAGCGCACAATATAGCGCTAGCCTATGCCACCTCTTCGACCCCATACACAGCGGCCCTAGCGGCGCTAGACCAGAGATATGGACGTATATGGGATTACGTAATCCAAGAGATAAGGCATATTGATCGCCTACCCCCAGCCACAGACAATCGCTCACTAGACGACCTGTCAATCAAAGTGCAGTCCCTGGTAGGGATGCTGGGAGCGCAACGGGAAAAGGGCATGCATGAGCTATACGCCAACTCTAACGTCGAGAGGATTTTGGAGAAGCTGCCACCCGCAAGACAAGAGCGTTTTAGGCGGCAGAGAGACTACCGGGATCCCAACGGCCCCGAACCATCCCTCCTTGATCTAGCCGACTTCCTGGCGAGAGAAGTCAGCAGCTTACGACTGGATACATTCGGGCGGAGCACGCCAAGCTCCAGAGAGGGACCCAGGAGAATAAATGATGGAAGAAGATCGGTGACTGTCATGCACCAATCAGAGTCAGTACCGAGCAGTAAGAGTCACAGCACCCCCTCGAGAAAAGAGAAGTGGAAGATAGCGTGTCCCTACTGTGAGAAAGAACACTGGCTGTCACAATGTGACCTATTCACAAAGATGAATGCAGAAGAAGTGAGTCAATGGATAAAGTCCAACAGGCGCTGTTACCGATGTGCGCGGCCACACATGGCAGCCGAATGCCGCCTAAAGAAAAGGTGCAGTCGGTGCGACGGAGCCCATCTAGATATACTACACGAAAGTAACAGAAAACGGCCTCCACCTGCACCACCGAGCGGCACCAAGGCAAGTGTCATGTACATTGACCCCGCCAGCAGCAGCGGCGCCCAAGTGCTCTTAAAGGTAGTCCGTGTGACATTGAGCTACCAAGATAAAGTCATGGACACTTACGCCGTCCTTGATGACGGGTCAGAGAAGACCCTTCTGCTCGCGTCCGCTGCGGCCCAGCTGGGACTGCGGGGGAGCAAGAACGAAATGACGATTCGGACAATAAGAAGAGATTTAAAGACGATAAAGGGCGAGAATGTCTCCTTCACTATCGCAGCAAACAGGCAGCCAGAGCGACGGTATAAGATTACAAATGCTTTCACCAGCCAAGAAATAGGACTATCGCAGTACACCTACCCCATCGCCAAATTGATGGATAAATATGTGCACCTGCGTCAATTACCTATCCCGCTCATAGACGGCGCTACCCCGACCCTGCTGATAGGCTCCGACCATGCAGAACTCATAGTCCCGATTGACCGGGTCCATACAGGACCCCGAGGCTGTCCTGCAGCAGTCGAGACCCGCCTAGGGTGGACCCTACAAGGCCCCCTCGCTAAATCTCTCAACCGAACAGCAGCCACTAGCTGCCTCCACTCCAGAACGACAGAAGAAGACACCACTCTCCTGCAGCATGTCGAGAGGCTATGGACACTAGAGACAATGCCCTTTAAGAACGAAAAGAAAGATATTCGTTCTAAAGAAGACATTTACGCCATCAACCTACTCGAGCAGGGGACAAAGAGAGTCACAGTCGGCGGAGTGATGAGATACGCGACTCCACTCCTGAGGCGAGAGGGAATGCCCACCTTTCACGCAAAGAAAGACGCCACGGAGCGCTATCTATTGAACACAGAGCGGCGCCTAGCCAAAGACCCCGCTCAAGAGCGTGTGTACCGCGCTGAGATTGAGAAGCTAATCACAGCGGGACACGTAACAAAGATTGACATTAAAGAGGCCGATCAGACGACCGAATCATGGTACGTGCCGCATCACAAGGTCCATCACAACGGCAAGGATCGCATTGTGTTTAAATGCAGCTACCAGATCGGATCCCAAAATCTGAATAAAGAGCTCTTGCCCGGCCCCACACTCGGCCCCTCCCTACTAGGCGTGCTACTGCGCTTCCGCCAGGACAAGGTGGCTATCAGCGGGGATATCAAAGGGATGTTCTTGCAGGTGAGACTAGTAGAGGAGGACAAGCCCCTGCTGCGGTTCCTATGGAGAGAGAGGATCGGAGATGAGAACCCAGCCATCTACCAGTGGGAAGTACTCCCCTTCGGAACCACATGCAGCCCGTGCTGTGCTACATTTGCACTACAGAAACACGTCGCAGAGGACCCAACAGCAGATGAAGAGGTCCAACACAGTGTGAAGAACAGTTTCTACGTGGACAACTGTTTACAAAGCGTTTCGACTCAAGAAGAAGCCGAGGCTCTCCTAATCAAGTTACGCGCCTCCCGGATCAAAGGCGGCTTTGATCTCAGGCAGTGGGCCAGCAGTGACCCGCACGTATTGCGCAGCCTCTCCCCCGCGGACAAGGCTGCCAGCAGCGAGACCTGGATGGCGACCATCCCAGGAGAAGCACAAGAAATGACACTAGGACTAGTCTGGCGCTTCAAAACAGACTCGCTCCACTATAGACACAAACCCTTGGCTCCAGAGCAGGGAAGGTCGACGGCGATACCGACCACCAGACGGAGTGTGTACAGAACACTCGCCAGACAATATGACCCGTTGGGATGTATTCTACCTTACACCACCAGGGCAAAGATGATTGTACGAGCACTATGGGACAAGGACCAGGGCTGGGACGACCCAATACCCGCACACCTTGCCTCAACGTGGAGAGAGTGGGAGACGGAACTCCGCTCACTCCCAGGCGTCAATATACGCCGCAGCTACTTCCCATCCACAGTGAGGCCAGAGACATGCGAGATTGATCTACACGTCTTCAGCGACGCCTCCGAAGTAGCCTATGGATCGGTGGCCTACTTGCGTGCCCAAGAGAAGGGAGGAAAGATACACACTGCTTTCATCCTGGCCCGCTCAAGAATAGCCCCACGTAAGCAACAATCTATCCCACGTCTAGAGCTCTGCGCAGCCCTAGCAGGAGCGCATCTAGCCACGTTAATCCAACGTGAACTCACCATTCCGGTGCACAGAACAATCTTGTGGTCAGATTCCACGACAGTACTCACATGGATCAAGTCTGATTCATGCAGATACAAAGTCTTCGTGGGAGTCAGAGTCACTGAGATTCAAGAGTTAACAGAAGCAGCGAGCTGGCGGTATGTGGACACCAAACACAACCCAGCTGACGTCATCACCCGGGGAATGTCTCTGGATGACCTTACCCGTCGCAACATCTACAGTGACGGACCAGAATTCCTCAAGCTCCCGGAAGGAGAGTGGCCTACGCCCACCCCACGGGAAGCAAGTAACGAAGAGGCTGAGAACAAGAAACCTATGTTCTGTGGACTGAGCACAGTCGCCTCCACAGACCCCAACATAGATGACTGCATTACCCTAGAGAGTGCGCAGCAGAGGACATTCCTGTGGCACCACCCAGAGATTCAGTCCACCACTGACATGTCAGCAGCTGACTACGAAGAAGCAGAACTTCTTCTACTACAACGAGCCCAGAGAGACTCGTTCCCCGATGAGCTAGACTGTCTACAGGGAGGAAACCCCGTCCCATCAGACAGCAGACTGCTCCACCTGGCACCCGAGAGTGACGCCCATAATCTCATCAGAGTGGGTGGTCGCCTGCGGAGAGCCCCCGATCTACCGGATGACATTAAGTACCCGATAGTCTTGAACAGCCGACACAAGGTCACAGAGCTGATCATAAAGAAATACGACGAGGATGTACACCACGCAGGAGCAGAGAGAGTCTTCGCAGAGATCAGACGTCGTTATTGGATACTGCAAGGGAGAGAAGCAGTGCGGCGCTTCCAGCGAACCTGTCTAGACTGCCGTAAGTGGCGCGCGCCGCCCAGCATACCACGGATGGCTGACATACCCCCCTGTCGCCTCCGACTCGGCGACAAGCCATTCCACTCCACAGGCATGGACTGTTTTGGCCCGTTGTATATAAAGAGAGGAAGAGGAACCGAGAAGCGGTGGGGTATTGTATTCAAATGCATGACCACCAGAGCGATACATATCGAGCTCCTTCCGACCATGAGCACAGACTCATTCCTTATGGCCTTCCGAAGATTCACATCACGGAAAGGAAAACCGTCTACATTGTTGTCTGATCACGGGACAAACTTCAAAGGCGGAGAAAGAGAGCTGAGAGAGAGCTTCCAAGCTATGGGCCCAGAACTTAAGACCCACCTCGCTCCATCCCAGATTGACTTCCAGTTTAACCCCCCGAACGCACCTCACTTCGGCGGAACCTGGGAACGAGAAGTACGTTCTATAAAGACAGCCCTGTACGCCGTGCTTGGGGCCCAGACTGTGGCGGAGGAAGTCCTAATGACAGTCCTCACGGAGATCGAGGGAGTGTTGAACTCAAAGCCCCTCGGTTACGTCTCCAGTGATGTAGCAGATGTCGACCCAGTCACCCCCAACACACTCTTAATGGTGCGGCTGGACCCCGCGCTACCCCAGACAATGTACAGGCCTGAAGAAGCGAACGGCCGAAGAATGTGGAGGTACAGTCAAGTACTAGCTGACAAGTTTTGGAGCAGCTTCCTACTCCACTACCTACCGTCTCTACAGACCCGCCAGAAGTGGGTAAAAGAGAGAGACAATTTGACAGAAGGAACAGTCGTCATGATTATCGACCAGTCGCTACCCAGAGCTATGTGGCCGGCTGGCCGCGTAAGCAAAGTGATCACCGGTGCCGATGGCAAGGTCCGAGCAGCTGAAGTACTCGTCCAAGGGCGCACTTACACACGACCCGTGGCGAGGCTAATAGAACTGCCCCGACTCCCAGATACTATCGATGATGACCATGACCCCATGACTTTGTGAGTTGACTGACCCTTACAGCGGACCGTGAGTGGTAGACAGTGCGGTTAATCTGTCTCTGCTTAGCTAATTAGGTGGGACTAATTAGGGGGCGGCTGTTGTGAAGGATCAGATTAAACCGAATATATGTATTTATTATATATATATATTTAAATAGTATTTGTATATCGTTTGATATCCCCTGTATATTCCTTGTACAATATGCACTGAATATCCCTTTGGTCTACTGAACAGCCCATAATAGTTTCATTCTACCATTGGACGAGAACCTGGCGCCATCAGCCATACCCCTAGGTTCAAGTTCAATCGTGCTGCCCAACATGTCGTGGCAAGCCCCAGTTCCGCGTAGGAATACGTCTGGCGAAATACGAATGGTACTATTTGTTCATAGCGCATATATATATGGCGCAAGTAAAGTAGAACTTTCTTTTAGTCCAGTTCTTTACCCTCCAACAGAGTAACCGACGCGAAGCCTCACCCACGACGCACGTGTGGTGTAGTAAGGCCTACTTGGCCTCAGAATAGGCATTGAGATATCGTGTGGATTAATAGTTGAATAGTCATAGTTTGGCACTATACCGTCGAGTTGGACGTATTCTATTAAGCTAATAATAGTCTATTTATGTATGGTGCATCGTTCGGTTAGAGTTATAAAGTTATCAGTACCCCCATCGTTCCTGACGTTATCTGGACGCTTAACCAGGCTGGGCAGACCACTAGTGGTGCTTGCATCCGAGGAGCTCCGGGCCAGGGCGACTGGACCTGTATATTGGATTACTCTACCCGGACGACGGCGAGCCTTCCACGGCTTGGATTATGCTTTGGGTGCTTTGATTATTCCATGGATAACGGCCAACACTGCGGAGTGTTGGAACTACCCCCTGGAGAGGACTCCAGGTGAGACGGCGCTCTACACCAGTGAGGTCGCCTCACGTCTCTCCGTTGTGGACCGGCAGCTACCGTCCACCAGAGGGTCCAGCTGTATTCGTCTGCGGACCGAGGTTCTGTGGGCACCGTGTTCAAGACTTTGAATTCTCCCAAGAAATCGTCGGCCAGATGGGATACCGCCAGCGGCTTCTCTAACCCCCCCCCCTCCTACTGTCTTACAACCAGCGGGACACCCCCCCCCCTTAGTGTATCCAGCTATAATCATTTAAGTACCATCGCTATAGTTTCCTAAAGAAACAGGTTGTATACTTACTCCCTGCGTAACCAGAGATTGGACATTTACCTACGAATACTCCTTTGCCATACAAGTGCATTTCAAATCATAAGTGTAAACAAGTGAACGTTGTATATACCTTTTGCTATATTAAATATTCGATTTGTACATTTGTGTGGACTTCGTTTCATCAGGTGGGAAAGTGTTCATCATATTTATATCATGTACTGGATGGCCAGAAGTTAAAGTACAAGAGGTAGTGGTATTAAATACCATATCTAACAATACAGTCAGGGAATTGTACCCCTCAGTTACAATTGGTCCTTCGAGCCGGATGGTAACTAGTGTAATATTAATATAGTGTTATTAATATTGAAATGGCCTATGATGAACACTCCACGAAACGGTCCTCCTAACCTAGAACGCCCGCGGCGCAGACGACAGCCACCTCAGTACTTAGAGGATTACACTGTCAGTCAACTACCTAGCCTTCGACAAACGGTAAACGCGGTAAAAGTAGAAAGTAAAATTATGTCTGACCTTA